>NC_092864.1:34621424-34628165 GCF_032062135.1 Pyxicephalus adspersus
CTGAGAATCCACTTTTGTTGACACGGCAAAAATAGCAGGCCATTAGATGGTCTCGCGGTTCTCTCCACACCATTGGGATTACAAATAGCATTGGTGTTTTACTCCGATTTAGTCAGTGACGCAGTCTGTTGGAACAACTGGTAAAGATGACATGTGGAGCCCAATATTTATCCTGGTCACTAAGTAAACAGCCAAATAATTTATGTATATCTTTTTAAGTTCTGTGGTAAATTGGTGACATTGTGCTTTCGTAGTGAAAGAAGCATACACGGAACAGAAACTGTCTGGATCATTAGGGCAATTTCTAGGCGTGATGACAAATAAAATCAATTGCAGTTAGTGCAATCTCTAACCTTAAAAAAGAAAACTGTCGTTAAATGTTGTAATATGTTAAGGCTATTTATATTTAATTTCACACAATATATAATTAGCTGCATCACAAAAACTAGATGTGCTACAGACTGAACACAGATTTGAAATCCGCATCAAAAAATACTACAAAGCCCACATAAAATGATATCTGATGAAAATGACATGTTGACCTGTGTTATTTGTTTATATCCTACAGATGAATATTTAGTACACTGGTTGTAACTGCACAGTAACTTTCTATAGGGTTCTATGGGGTTATACCCCAAGTGTCTTCTTTTTGGGGAAATGGTCCCATAGAATCATATGGGGAACCAATGTGCAGATGAAGAATTGCTGATAGGCAAAAAAGTGGCTATTTTCTGCAATCACTTAAATACTTGGAAAAAGTATTTGTATCATTTAAAATGTTAAAAATGTTGCAGTTTCAGCATTGTATCCTGATACTGAAATGATGGCTACTATAACCAACCTTGAGCTTGGGTTTGCATGTCATTTACCAAAAACATGCAGTTAATTGGCTTCCCCTCAAAATTGACCTTGGACTGTATTAAAGACTTATGACTATGGTAGGGACATTAGATTGTGAGCTCCTTGATGGACAGCCAGTGACGTGAATATGGACTTTGTACAGCACTGCGTTATGTGTTGGTGCTATATAAATATTGGATAATAATAATTATACAAAGACCAGTTTATAATAATCATTTTCAGTTTTCTGTACATTAACATTTAGACTGTATGAAAGTTTTTACATTTGACTGTAGATTCTTTATTTCTTTTGAAGTCCAAGTCCACTTTATGACCCAGATCTTACCCCACTAATGTTGTCCTAGGAGACTCCGAGCCTCGGGGAACTGGAAAACCAGCCGGCTCCCCCTCCCCCCCAGTCGCCCCATCCCTAAGGACAATTAAATGGTGGCGTGGAGCGGGGAAAATGTTGGTATTTTCTTTCCTCTGTAAACCGTGGCAGAGAATCCTCAGAGAAATACACAGACCCAAAAACTAAGCTGTTTTCTAATCCACAAATCCCTTCAAACTCATTTACTGCCTGAGGAGGAGAATATTATCTATCCAGCAATTGTCTACACGTCTCATTCATAGTATAGCATTAGCTGTCATCCCAAATCATTCACAATGCCGTTGAATGGCTGATACAATATATGGGATCTTAAAGGGAAGGCATATTAATAGTGAACACGTCTCTTCAGCCTTCTATGGAATGCATATCATGATTTTTATACGCAACTTTTACATGTCTGCATGCTTGCTGTACCAAGTTTCCATTGGTAAGGCAATTTAAGCTCCCTCTAGTGGTTGCTGAAGTGCATGGCAACATCCCACAACCGTACTCTAGGCCAGTGTTTTTCAACTTTTTTTGAGCCACGGCACATTTTTTTACATTGAAAAAATCCTGCGGCACACCACAAATCAAAAATGTTACAAAATGACACTCTGTAGCTAATTCTTTTGTCTCTAAGAATAAACAAGAAAACTGTTACCTACTGCCACCCACTGACATGGAAGAGTATTACATTACTATGCCAGTCACTACAGCACAGACACTCGACAATGGTAATTAGATAATTTCCCACGGTACACCTAAAGATCTCTCATGGCACACAGTGTGCCGCGGCACAGTGGTTGAAAATCACTGCTCTAGGCATAACAATCAATGCAGCTCTGGTTTTATTACTGTATTATTAAAAGTATTGTTTTTTTTCAAAATGCAAGCAGTGTGAGTACCTGAGCTGGTATAAGTTTCTCACACTTTCCTGTACAGCAGACCTTAGACTTGGAGAAAGAAGCTGCAGGAGAACTAAAGTTACACTTTTAAAATTTGTGATCAGGCAGGTCTTTATTGCAGAAATGGACAGGTGATATCCCTTCTGCAATAAAACATGATGAGTTGTGCATGTGCAGCTCCGCATATGAATCCAGGGGTCCTGGTGCATCCCTGCTTCCCCTTTGGCTGCTGTAACTTAATTATCTTCTGTGAGCCTGTGCAGGACTTATGTCATCCTGGCCTGGCTAATCAGGACGGCCAAAAATTGAAACCAGGATGAGAAGAAGAAAGGAAGTGGCAGCGCCCACAAAGGATCGGGGACAGGTGAGTGTATTAAGATAATTACAATCAAGTACGTAAGTTATTTTGCTGCAGAGAGAACATTGGATTGACTCTTGGGTGAAAACATTAATAAATGGACCTCTCAGGGCTGTGTTTATCAATATTTTCTCATCAATTCAGCAATTTTTTCTTTCACAGCCATTTAAATCCCCATGTGGTGCACCTTGCATATGAATGATGCAAAACTCATGCATATTAAAATCAAGACTTATTCTGCCACCTAGTGGTCAAATATCAAAAGCGCAAATCGGGCACAATAGTGATCCTGAACTAAAAACAAGCAGAATCTCAGCCAAATTGAGGGGTGAATAAGTTTAAACAGTTCTTTGAGATTTGTAATTGTTTTTCACCCATGTAAAATTTCCAGTTTCAGGGTAGGGCAAATCAGACAATTACCAGGGGCCCTCGCCTAATTGGCAGAATAGCAAGGGAGCAGGAAAAAAGAATGCTGTGCAATTTGGGCCCCTACTTCATATCCATCCAGGGCCCCATTTTTTCTAAAACCATCCCTGCCAGTGACGACAAGCCAGTCATCATATGTACATCGTAAGCAAAAAGACTACTAGGTGGTACTGAAGGTGAATGTTATACCCACACTGCATTTTTTGGCAAACAACACTTTTGCTTTCATTGCTCCTCTACTATTTTTCTGAATGAAATCAGACACAGAGTTTGCATTCCCAAATTCCCAGGCCTTCATATAAGCGTTTCCTCCCTTGGAATGCTGATGGGGAGGTTCGAGCGCTGCATTCTATATGATATGAAATGTCTCCATTCTATTCGGGAGGTTTAACATTCCTCCCACATTCACAATACAAACTGAAATGATTTCACTTGTTGAGTTGGATGGCGGAAAACCTAATTGTTTATATTTATTCTCCGGCTGTTCTCTTGGGATTTGGTGGCTGTTTTACCTGTCATGTCGCATTAATCTCCAGCAGGGATCCCTGAGGTCTGCAGCACATGTCGGTCCTCTCATATACCCCTGACATTTCTTGCTCCAGTTGCTGGAAGGGAGATTATTTTCTTGCGCTGTGTGTTTTATTTTGAGCTTGACGCCAGCGACAGTGGAGACCTTCTTGAATCGTGGTCTGGAAGGTTTTTTTTTCTCTTCTTATTTGTAAACCAAGAGAGAGATCAGCTAAAGATTTCAGATGATCAGTGACCCTGCTGCAGGTGCTTCATCCCAAGATGTTTGTTAAAAAAATTGTAGGGCAAGAAATGCTATTCCCATGAAACTCTGCAAGTCTGCAACTTCAGAAATACAAAAAAAAGGACAGTGTTCTTTGCAGAGGAGTATAGACACACAGAGGGGTTTTTCTTGGCAAGGAAATGTAGTCATGTAACAAATTGGCAGTAGCATCACAAGATCAATACCATTGTACACCATAGATGGCGCTGTACAGAATATTCCTGATGTAACAAAGGGTACCAGCAGTAGGTAAGTGCACATTCATGTTCAATTAGTAATCACAGTTGTAGTCACAGTCAATACTGATGCGTTTCGCTGTTACAAGGCTTCCTCAGGGTTGACTGTGACATGTGATGCGGACTGAATCATAGAATAATATACATGAAAACCTTATACATAATAAAGTAAAGTATATACATAATAATTTACAAAATCAGTAAAGAAATATGGCACCTTCGGAAAATATCTTAACCATAATGGTATAGTCACTGTATCCAAAAGTGCAAACTATTCAAACAGTAATCAGGAACCAGATCAAAGTTCATTGTAAATATGTGAATATATTTATTAATAATATATGTATTCAAAAGCTGATAAAAAAAGAGAAATTTGAAGCTCACATATCTGGACAATAATAAAGGGATCTGTACGTAGTAATCCACCTCCATGCACTCCTGTTATTTTGACAATTGGAACTATGGATGACCACCTTTCTGACCTGGTAGAAAAATACTCCCCTGGCCCCTCTCTTCGCTCCTCCAATGACCTACTAATGACTTTCTCACTCATAACCTCATCACACGCACCACTCCAAGATTTTTCCAGAGCTGCTCCAATTCTCTGGAACCCTGTAGTTCTTTCTTTTTGCATATCAAAGGACAGCTTGCTCTAGAAGTTAATGAATGTCTAGGCTCCATAAAGTTTTTTTTAATTTTTTTTACTTTGTTTGTGATTAACTAACAGTGAGGATTTTATACAGTAACACCACGCTGCCTAATAATATGTTGGGACAAACATCTTTCCTTATTGCATTTATTAAAATAATGTACCTGTTCCGACTTACATAGAAATTCAACTTAAGAACAAGCCTATAGTCCCTATCGGGTATGTAACCGGGGAATGCCTGTAATGTAGTGATGAATGCAAAGAAAAGAAAATTGTTGCAAATTTAACATCAGCCTTAAAAATATTGCTCCAAGGTTTTACACACACTGGGGCTTTTTTTAAAATAAAAAATACCAGCTGAGCTGCCCATAGCAATTTCCCTCCATTCTATTTCTTGCATTCGATTTGTGGAAGATGCATCTTTTTCTTCAGATGTTTTATTGACTTTTAAAATGTACAGAAAAAAAGTGATAAAATGAAAGACAATAAGGCTGTATATAAGCAGATAATTGTCTTCTTGCTGAATCCTCTCTGCATACTTCTCTACAAGTGAAGACAAATGATCTGTTGAAGCCACCAAATAACCCTGACTGGTGTTACAGTATAAGGCAGTTTATAGCTCATCTGTGCGATATAAATGCTCATAAAGAAGGAACAATTAAAAAAGAATGTACAATCCTTTCAACAAGTTCCAGACAAATAGCTATATAGAAAAATGAAATGAATGTGTGGGTGGTGGTTTACTTGTCAGAGGATTTATATTTCTGTACAGTCAAGTTGGAAATTTGCACAGCTCTGGCATATTTCACAGCCATGTCTGGTAGGGAGTAAGACTTGATTTTCTCTACTAAATTAAAGTAACATTTACAGGTCTTGCCCCTCCCCCAGCCTGTGATTGGGCAGTAAAGGGGAACGGCAGACTGATGAGCTCATCTCTCTGTCACTTTGGTCCCACCCCCTATCTAAATGGTCCTTGTTGTCTATGAACACTGCAAAACAACTGATTGGCTCCTTGTGTGTAGCACAACTGATTTGCTCCGTGTGCTACATATTCTTCTCCCAGTATGAGTTCTGCTGTACAGGGAATTGCAAGAGCCTAATACAAAGCTATATTGCGACATTTTTACCACTTACATTAAAAAAAAGTAAAAGGGATGATGTTTTATTAAAAGTAGAGCTGCACTCAAATCTTTTGCATCTGTAGGGTTATGGATAAATATAAGGAGCTATGTTACGCACAAACATTGGAGTGTGTAGTACTATTTGTACTGAAAAAAACCAAAGGATTTGGCAAACAAGGCTGGTAAAAGCAGCAATGGTTTAAATAGCCTGTTCACAAATGCTAGAAGTCTGTCAAACAAGATAGGGGAGTTCAATATTCCTGGGTATACTCTCTTTCATAAAGGCAGAGTCAAACCTAAGGGTGGTGGTGTCTGTCTATATGTGAGAAGTGATCTAAAAGTGAATGTGAAAGAAGAAATTGTGGATTGAACAAGCGATGAGGTTGAGGCATTATGGGTGGAGTTGAATGTGGCATTGAATTACACAAAATTAATTATTGGGGTCTGCTATAGGCCCCCCAGTGCTAAGGAAGAAATAGAAAATCAACTACTAGCACAGATAGAAAAAGCAGCAAAAAGTGGAAGTGTTTTATTCATGGGAGATTTTAACTACCCTGACAATGACTGGAGTAATGACACTACAGGAACAGCAAAAGGGAGGAAATTTGTGAATTTAATACAAGATAATTTGGTACAAATATGGTACAATATGGTACATTGGTACAATATAGTACATTTTATAGAAGCCCCAACCAATGATACTTTGCTGGATCTAGTTCTTCTAACAATGCAGAATTTACAACAAATGTGCATATAAAGAGAATCTGCGGAGCAGTGACCATAATATAATTTCATTTAATGTAAGCTGTAAACAGGAAAGATAAAACCATTTAATTTTAAGTGGCCACATTTTTCATTATTAAAGGCAGCTTTCTATGACTTGGACTAGGAGACAATATTATCCTCAAAGAACACAGAACAGAAATGGGAATGTGTCAAGTCTGTTCTACAAAAGCACACTGAAAAATGAATTCCAATGGGTAATATGTTTAAGAGGATAAAATTAAAACCTATGTGGCTCACAGCTGATGTTAAAAAAGCCATAA
>NC_092864.1:34629003-34655029 GCF_032062135.1 Pyxicephalus adspersus
AGCATGCAATGCCAAGCTGCAATATCTAAAGCTAGTAAAGTACTTTCTTGTATTAAAAGAGGAATAGACTGCAGAGATGGAGACATATTCCTGCCCCTGTACAAAGCATTACCTACAAATGATAAGGAATCCTTCTTCTATTGACCATCAAAGCAAGGGGACCTTCAACCACTGACCAAAAATGTAGGAAGGGTCTTCACCACTGATCATCAACGTAAGATGTTCTTTCTCCACTGACCACTACTCTCAATGATCACCAATATAAGTGATTCCTTCTTCACTGACCACCAAAGTATGGGGTTCCTTATCCACTAGCCACCAATGTATGGGGTTCCTTCTCTAATGGCCACTAACGTAATGGCATACTACCCTCACTGATCACCACTTTAAGGAGTTCAATCTCCACCGGTCACCAATTAATGGCATCCTACCCTCACTGGTCACCAATGTATGGGGTTCCTTCTCCACTGGCCACCAATGTAGGGGATTCCTTCTCCACTGGCCACCAGTGTATGGGGTTTCCTCTTCACTGGCCAATAATGTAATGACATCCTATCCTCACTGACCAGCAATGTAAGGGGTTCCTTCTCCACTGGCCACCGCTGTAATGACATCCTCCCCTCACTTATCACCAACGTAAGGGTTTTTTTCTCCACTGGCTACCAAATTAAGGGAATGATTGACCATCAATGTAGAGAGACAGGGAGACATGACTCCAGTGTCCACCATGTAAGGTTGCACTTCTTCAGTGACCAGCTAATAGACCAATGCCTGAAGGATGGCGTCTATGTCTCCTCAATCTTCTTCAAATTAAACAATTTGTCAGCCAGTAAAAGATCTTAGAATCAGTGACTCATAAAGTACTAAAGCCATTGTTTCAGCATGATGGCCAAGCAACCAGCATTTTATATAACAAATTAGCCAATGTATTTCTCTCAGCACAAGTTTTCCCAAATATAATGCGCTTTATGCTGCACAAATAGTTATACTAATCCCAGAGTTTTCAGCAGCCATGTGCCGTATCAGTAAAATCTCTTCTCTATTAAGTGTTACAAAATATAATAATTAATAATGAAAAGAATTGAAGCAAGTGTTAAATTGGTCCAGGTGATAATTAGCAAACAAACCCGCAGTATCACAAGGACTGATAATTAATTACAATTTCATGCTGCTTTCTCTGCTGATAATTAATGCTAAGACTCACAAAGATGAAAAATAAAAGCGAAACCGAAAAGAGATTAATCCTAAGGATTAATTTATACACTATTTATATACTTCACACAACTTTCACCTAAGATTCATGCATTTTCTACTTAGATTTATTTGGAAAATGTGTGAATCCTGCATAACAGTTGTGTGAATTTTGTTTTATAACTTTAAAAATTGACCCTCCTAAGAGCCTTATTTATCATAAGGTTAGGTGAACTTAGACTCTAATAATTTAATAATTTTTCACCCAGTTTACAGAAAAAGATGTACTGGGTGTGGCCGCTAAGTAGATGCCCATGGTTAGTGTATCAATATTTTTTTGTTTGTTACACACTGACGTAGTACTAGCGCTGTCAGCACCCACAATCACTGTGCAGTACACCTGAACCCCACTGCGAGCTTATCTGCAAAGTGCAATTAGACCAATGCACTGCAAGATTTAGGGGGTGAGGTGTCCAGTTTGTTGCCTGCATAGTGTCAGGATTGCTCATAAAGGGTTACAACTGCCCATTCGATGCCCTTTTATTGTCACATTTATGCATTTGTTGCCCACCTATTGGGCCTGATTTATTAAAGCTCTCCAAGGCTGGAAAGGATACACGTTTATCAGTGAAGCTGGGTGATCCAGAAAACTGATAAAGAAAAGATCCTGGAATGGATTCTTTAAAAGTCTTTTGCTATTTGTTAGCAAATGTTTTCAATCCTGGACCAGATTAATTCCAGGTTTGCTGGAATACCCATATTCACTGATTAAAGTGTATACTCTCCAGCCTTGGAAAGTTTTAATAAATCAGGCCCATTGTCAGAAATATGGTTATCCTGGCCTGGCCCTCATACACTGTGTACAGACAATAAATTGTGACTATTTTCTTCGGTATGTGTAAGGAAAGAAAAATGCAGTTTTGTTCGGGTGTGCACTCATAGTTAAGTGCATCACAAATCTGCATGTGCATCCAAAGACATGCACTGCTCTGTGTGAAGGGTATAAAGGCAAAAGCACATGCACATTCACTTCTCAGCTGATACCTGGTGACCCGATTAAGCTCAGTGCCTTTCCTGTTGCCTGAGTGGTCAATAGCTCTGTATGCATCCAACCTGACTCAAGTTTTGGACTACTTTGTGGCAACCCAGACGTTACCCTGACTGTGCTTTTGGGTTACCCTTCTGTTACCTTTGTATCTATTCTGTATTATCGTTGACCTTGGCTTATCCTGCTTTGTTCCACATCTGCCCGCACGTTCACAGCTTCTGCCTGTGACCTGACCTGCCCTTGATTTACTTTCCTGTACCTCATCTACCAGCACTCTTGCCCTCCCGGAACCCAGAGCTTCCTCCCATTCACTATAAGACCACCAGGGCCAGGTTGGTGAGAGAGACTTCTCTTCTCACCTAGGGCATTCATCAGGTACGAGAAATCGGGCATGGTTTATTAAAGTCCTCCAAGACTGTGGAAGATAGGCTACCATGGATGAACATGGGTGTTCCAGCAAACCTGTAATGGATATTTTAATGTCAAATCTTTTTAATCCTGGACCAGATATAATACAGGTTTGTTGAATCACCAAGCTCCTTCCATGATAGTCTATCTTCTCCTGTGTTGGAGAGGCTTAACACATCAGGTGCATTGTGTGTTGGATTACTGCTCTTTAGAGGATCATATTACTATAATTTATTGTTTGATTTAAAGAACAGCATCATGATCCTCATTATTCACAAGAGCAGTACGTGAACCACCATTAAACCATTTAATTTTTTTAGCACGTGGTTACTATCCATATCTGTCAATACAGTGCTATTGTCTTCTTTTTAATATTATTATTATTATTATTATTAATAATATAACATTTTTAACCAGCATAATTATATATACAATATTCAGATAAACAAATTTCCTGTTACCTTTTTTTGCATTTAATGTTGATTACTACTAACAATGATTTTGATGTGGGGTAGAGTAAGAGTTCTGTTAAAATAATCCACCCCAGGTTCAGAGCATCAACTTCCCTTCCTGTAAAATAGGTTTTCAAGGTTTTTTCTGAACTTTTCTCCTTCTAGTTTAGGTCATGTTTCATGAAGTTGCAGATTGTTCCCAGAGATATAGAAAATGCAGGGCAATGGAAGTGTAAGATAGGAAATGCTGTGGAGTAAATTTCAAAGTCAATCCATGTATCTGTAATATTGGATTTTTTTTGTTTGTTAGTTATAAAAAAAGTTTTGATATATGCAAAAAACAAACAAACAACAACTTTCTTTTCAATACAGATCATCAGTAACCATTACACCAATAATGAGTAATTAATATGTAATAAGTAATCATTAACTAATTGTACATGAAACACTATGTGGTATATGAGTTAAGTTGTCTGCAATAAAGGATACAGTTAAAGCTAAATTCTGGTTAAAATTAAAATGTATGCCCCACATTGTGATAGGTAAATGTTTCTTTTTGGGCCGGGGGAACATAAAAAGCAATTTTACCTAACTTATTCCTTTTTATCCCCCAGCAGCTGGCCCTCACGATTGCTTTCCAACTCTCTAATTTGTGAGTGGGCTTTCATCGTCCTTACAAAGCAGCCAGAAGCAGTGTATAGAAAATGAAGTACAACACAGGATACAGGTGGAGGGATATGGAGTAGAGGTGAGTGTAACTTAAGCCAGAGTCATATTGAATTCGGTCAAATAAGTTCAAACTAATTTAGTAAATTTGATTTGGATTTTGGATTATTGAAAAAAATTTATTGGTGAAAAAACATTAGAAATTGTTTGCCAATTTCAGAAACCCTAAACAAAATAGATGGGGGATGTCTGAATCCATTTTTCTGTTCCAATCAACTTTAAATATGCTGAGAAAACAGGCAAATTTATGATACATTGGGAAAAAATGGCTTGTGTATAATTGGAAGCAATTGCAGTGATTTCACTTTTTTAACAGTCACACTGCTACCCCGCCCTTTCACTAAAGCACTTCCCCCAAGTAATTGGCAGGAAATACTGTCTGCCCCCCTTTTAAATCTTCTATGTTTCCCTATTAACTCCAAGCTGTGTACTTGGCTGCAGAATGAGCAGCAGAAAATGATGCCTTGGATTGCTATGCATGTCTTTTATAGGGGGCTCCACCAAAGTCAGTCCTTTGCAGAAAACAGAAAAAGCCATACGAATGCGTCACTCAGTGATTGGATGATCTTGAGTGTGCAAACTTTTCCTGTGTATGAGATATCCAAATTCAGAATATGAACTTGGATTGCCCTAATCTGATCAGGACCAGCTCAACTTGGAATCCACTTTGATCTGTTGACCACCCTTATAGAGTAAATACAGCTACAGTTCTACGGCAGGTTCTCACCAGCCTCGGAATTGTGTGATCCCATGTGGCTCCCTGTGGCTGGCACCTTGCTAGTCACTTGGTCACTTCCACTGGTATTCTATAACAAGTGTCTGCAAATTTGACAGCTAGCGGCAGTGAGCAGTGCTATTAGCGCTCACTGCTTCCCGCATCCATCCCCTATAGGGTTGGTGCCAGGCTACAAATCCCGAGAGGCTGCGTACCCCCAGAGGCAGCGGTTCCCTGGCATGGGGAAGCAGTAACCGCACCACAACCTCATGGCCAGTGTGAACATAACCTAAGGAGTGCAACCTATCATTATATCAGTGAGTATTGGTTTGATATTTTCTCATTGTTAATACACAGTGCTGTATCACATTCTTATTCTTTATATCATTATTTTCCTTCTTCGCACATACATAGTACTGCTGTCCGCTTTTTTCCAACTCCAAGCCTCTCTTTATAAAGTCTAAGGATGTAATTTTCAAAAGTCAAATTTTTGTAGCCCTGAACTATCAAGTGTGAGAAGAGCATATTTATATAATTAAACGAAGCATTTTGACATTTTTACTAATCGATAGACTTCCCTCCCGAGCACTACCACCAGATAAGAGAGTCGGCATCATTAATCCAAAGGCATAATTCAGTTTTTTAGAGGTGGAATAACAATGACCTTCAGAGCAGCAGGGGAGGTACTTTTATGCTCAGCATAATAGTTTATTATAAGTGGCTGGAAGTGGAAATAAGAAGTTCATTTTCTATTCAATCATTTCTGAATTGCTTCAAGGCTGCCCTCTAATGGATTTCTAGGTAATAGCTATGACACTAATTTACATAAGGAAAGGGCAACTGGAAAATTCTTGTTTCAAACAGGTGCATTTCTCATTGCCTACCTGGTATCATTGTGTGTTTCTGAAAAATAACATTCAACAGAGTAAAGCTAGCTCAGTCTGGATCTAAGCAGTCTGTGTCTGGGAGAGCAACAAACCCTTGCTCTTTGTGTGAAAGGAGTGGTCTCTCTGCAGAGGTCTAGCAGACCTCCTGCTGAGTCAGAGTTTTCCAATCAGAAAAGTTAATGGTCTTTGGTAATTGGAATGCCTTAGTTCAGACATGCCAGGTGAATTATAAGACCTCTTGCACTGATTTCTTTTACATAACAGTCTTTATATTAGTCCCAGCGGTATTATTACTGGGCCTATGTGTTTCTTAGTGCAACCCTGACTGATCATGGGTTGTGGGAGAAGCCAGCAGGGTGTTGAAAGGGATTATGGAAATATCAAAATGTATATGCAAGGTGGAGGGGTATCCCTGGGCAGGATACATTTGCATGCAGGCTCCCTACATTATGGACACCTTTATGGTTAAAAGAATTAAAATGTTATCAATAAAAGAGTGCGGCTGGGGTGCAGAGGGCTAGATCAGGGTTATTCAACTACAGGAGCAAGGTGGAGGTGGGTTTGGAAAGTCAACTTTCTCCTGCTTTCTGTCCCTCCTAGGCAAGGTGATGCCACCCTCCATCCTGGCAAGATCTGGGGATTGCAAAGTACACTGTGCTGCAAGGTCTTCTTACAAGATTCAGAGTAATCAGCATTCTCTAGGAATTTATTAAAGGATGATGATGTCAAGCCTGCAGCATGGAAGTCACAACTTTCAAGGAAATGATGGCTCAAGTGGCTAGCATTCTGTGCTTTGCAAAACTAGGATCCCAGGTTCAAATCGCAGCCTGTCTGCACTACCTTTGTATGTTCTTCTTGTGTTTTTGTGTTTCTTCCCACATCACAAAAACATGCAGATAGGTTTATTGACCAAAAATTAGCTCCAAACTGTGATAAAGACGTATGAGTATGGGAGGGACATGACTTTGGACTCTGTACAGCACTATGTAATATGTCAGTGCTATATAAAACAAATTAATAATAAAGGTATAAGGCCAAATAAATACTCCTCTGACCAGTAGATGTTGCTATTTTAGTCTCAGTTAGGCTGGGTCTACACAGACATTTTTAAAAATGCATGTAAACATTCCTAATGCGTTTATATTAGTTTTTATGCACTTTTATTAGCGTTTTAAAGCTTGCCTTTAAAATGCTGGAAAACGTCTATACTGCATTTTCCCCACAGTTTTAATGCCTTCACATTTCAAGTGCGTATAAACGTCGGAGAATGTGGAAAAATGCTGGAAAATGCCCTATTGAAATCAATGGAAGTGTTTACCCGCGTTTACTTGTGTTTTCCCGCGTTTTTTTAATTTTTAAATGTTGCAAGCAACGTTATAGATAACGCTCATAAACATACCTCAGCGAAACTTCCTGGTGTAGATTGGCCTATTGGAATGCATAGGAATTTCAAACATGGGCTTTTAAAGCCTCATGTTAAAGGCTGGGGAAAACGTCCGTGTAGACTAAGCCTTAGAATGAAACTGCCCCTATTTTTCTCATGTAAGAGGCAATGGGGTCAATGTAACCTGACCAGCAACCTTTTATATATATATATATATATATATATATATATATATACATATAGGCAAGTCTAGATATCAATGACTCTCCATCCACCCGTGCACCAATTGAGTTTATAAAACAGGTTAGATTGTTTTTTTGAGGCAATTATTGTCTTTTTTAGTAGATTCCACTGAAGTCACTGTAGGTAAAGAACACTGGTGTCATTATATTGTTTTTTAAAGTTTATAACAAATTCACAATTCTTCTTTTATTTTCCACCTTTTTTTTCCGCAAACTTTACTAAGTTTATGACGAATTTAGCACTCAATTGGAATGCTATTGTGAAAGAAGTTAAATAAAAATTATGAAGGGTTGAGTGCATTTCAGAAGTATTATTATAGCATTTAATTCAAATAACTGCTGTCCAAACATTCTGCTACATTGTTTCCTCCCACACAGAACATACAGTACTGCAATTCTGTATAGAAGGATGGAAGGAAGAAAAAGAAGGAAGGACTTAAAGAAACCTGGTCACCATCTCATGCGTGGTACAATCAGAATATAATGACATGTCAGGATTTATGTGTTTTATTTATCAGTTTGTACTGATTGTGACCTGCATACAATGGTTGTGATCCAGATGTCCTCTGACAATTCTGGGGTGATGCCACAACTTTACCTCCACGGTCCTTACATCAGTGGATTTGATGGCTAAGAATTTCATGCTCTGCTGGGATAATACTAAGAGCGAGAGGAAGGTAGAAAGGAAGGAAGAATGAAAAAGAGGGAAAGAACTAGGAAGATTAAAATGAGGAAGGGAAGAAAAGCAAAGGCCATAAGGTGAGAATAAATGAGAGAGGGAAGTGTGGAAGGAACAAAAGGAAGGAAGGATAGGGAAGGAAAAGAAGAAAGGAAAGAAATGAAGGAAGGAATGGAAAGGGGAGGGAAGAAAAAAACAGAAAGGGAAAGAGAAGGGAAGGAAAGGGAGGAAAAGAGAAGGGACGGGAAGGGAAGGGAAGGAAAGTAAAGGAAGGAAAGGGAAGAAAAGGAAAGAAGGAAGGAAAGGAAAGTGAAGGGAAGGAAGGAAAAGAAAAAAGGGCGAAGAAGGATGAAAAGTGGAGTCAGGAATGAAGAAAGAAGGGAAGAAAGGTGGGAGGGAAGATGCGAGAGAAGGAAGGTAAGATGGAAGAATAGAGGGAAGCATGGAAGATGGAAAGTAACCAGTGAGGAACAGATATTAAAATTGGAAGGATGGAGTAAGCAAAGGATGGATGATGGAGTTGAGGATAGAAGAAATGATGTTATTTATCATGGCATAAAGTGGTAAGGAAAGATCAAGGTTTTTTCTTTCTTATGGCATGATGTACATTTTGACATCTTTACCCTACAAAGGTATTACTGTTGGTCCTTTTAGAATAAAGTGTGGAAGGAAAGAAGGAAGGAGAGAGAGAAGGAAGAAATGGGAGAAGTGGATGGAGAATTTTTTTTCCTTCCCAGAATATCACACATCTTCTCCCATCAGGTTACTCTCTTTCTATGGTAACCATTCACAAAATTTGAATTTCTATATTTTTATACTGAATAGGAGGCCATCATAGGGTAATATTTCTCTAGGAATAACAATGCAGCCACGCAGTGTACATCCTCACTAACACTGATCTCATTCTAGAAGAAAAACACCGGGGACATGGTACAATTAAATAAAAAGCAGCATCCCTAGGGTGTTCATAATACACAGTGTGCTCCTCATATAATCTGATTTACAACCTCATTCTAGAATGAATTTGATAATATTCACATCTAAATACAAGGAGGTGCCGCTTGATCCCAAGATTACACTATTACATCACAGCAGTGTGAGCCTGGTGCATGCAGATGATGCTGTGTACATCCAGCTGTTTTATAGGACTCTGCTGTGCCTGAAAAGCAGAATTAGGCTATTCAAACCACTATACACATCCATTCAACACATTCACTCTCTTTCCTTGCCAAGAAGAGAAGTGTGTAAACATACAGTATGTTGGTGAGCATTTGATCATTACACCTACAGCACATTGAATCAGGTGCATGAAGCTCAAAGTCCTGAATATCTGTTGAAAAACAACAGCATACCATGATATTGTAGACAACTGTACACTTCCAAACACGTGACAACACATTTGGGGAAAGTCAAATTCTGTTCCAGCATGATGGTGCCATTGTGCATAAACCCAGGTCCATGAAGACTTGGCGTGGAGGTGGTTTGCACAGAGCAATAATTGTGAGCCAGGTGTTTACATCAAATATCATTACCTTAAATCACCTATGCACTTTTATTTGTATGAACATAAATTCCTACAGATGCACTCTCAATAAAAGTTTTCCCAGAAAAGCAGGAATGAGGTTTAGTATTCAATCCTACCTTGGGGTCAAATCTTGATGGGGTATTGGTAGATTTGATTCGGACAGATTTGTAATCCATATTGCACTGCATGGTTTTTGAACTATGCCACTAGGTTACAATGGCCAGTTGTAGTGCAGGGAATCCCAGGTGATGTCAAAGTCCAAATATGATGATGGTACCTGGGATTTCCTGCACTGTAACCACAACACAGGGGATCTTTTAGTGAGGGAAGTGCAACATATGAGGTCTGTCTAATAACAAGTCTGTGTTTCTATCTCTTAAACAAAGCAGTGAGAATTGATTATGATTACTTGCCATGAAAGTTTAAACTACAATGTACTGTAAACACCTTCATCATCAGGAAAAAAGTCCAAATTCATAGCCATGCTCATCTTGTTTTGTGACATAAAGAAAGTCATTTCAACAGAATGGGTTCCAGAAGGCACAACAGTGACCCAACATTATTAAAAGGAAGTTCTGACAAAGCTGAGAGAAAAAGTTTCATTCTTCATCAGGACCATGCTCCTTCTCACACAAACACATTACTACGCTCGAACATCCTCCATATTCACCAGATTTGGCACTTTGCGATTTTTTCCTAAATTGAAATCTGTGCCTAATAAAACACACAAGCCAATTAATGCAGTAAAGAAAAAACATCAGATATGTTGATATAGCTGACAGAAACGTATCTGCTCCACGCCTTCCACCAGTGGAAAACAAGACGCATCGGTGCCTAATTGTGAATAGGGAGAATTTTGAAGGGGACAAACATTAGAATTGTCATAGAAATATATAAAGATGAGTTATTATATCAGTCTTGTTATTTCATAGACAGACCTCCTTTTTGGTCCTTTATCAGGGATCTGGATTTACAATGATGTGATTAAAGATGGATTTACTTTTAGGGACATAAACTTCATATTAAAAATTGTGTGTTTTTATTTTAATAATGGACTTTTTCTACAGTGTGAGCATTGTGTTTTTTTTATTAGCTTTACGTTTTCTAGATACTAAAGGAGCAGCAGCAGACTGGTAAAATATTCCCTCTGTTCTCTGTGCTTTTTCCTTCTATTTTCATTTTCCTTGAAACAGTTCCATGTAGCAAACTTTTATGTCTCCCAGGGCTGCCCCTCCCTCTCATAGTCTTTGTCTGCTGCACAGGTTCATTGCAAGAGTTTAATACAAAGTCAAATGATTTATGAATCTAATCCTATCTCCATTAATTTGTCTTTTCTGCCTGTTGTTCAGCGTTATAGAGAATGGTAACAGTGACACATATATGTGAAGGTGTGTGTGTATGTTGAATAATATTATGATTATAACCACAATGGTGGTATATGGACATCCTGCACCTCATCATTTTCCTCTAATGGTTGTGGAACAGACAGTTCTTTGGTTATATATAACAATACATCTCAGAAACTCTGTCGGAGGCTCATGAATAACAATAAGCATCATTTCCACTGCAAAATAACTCATAAATCATAATCTGAAGTTTTCAAACCTTTATTACCCATGGTACATAAACATGCCTATACAGGAATATTGGGTCATACATGTTAAACACATGCATATATATCACTATATAAAAAGTCTAAGCTGCACCACTACCTTTTTATTTGAGCTTTTATTTTTTCTTCTTTATTATATAAATAATTCCCTGAATATTACAATATTATGAAACTATATCAAGTGTGAAGCTCTTTTCATGTCTGTTTTACCATGTCTCTGTGCTCTTGACCCCCCTTGTACCTAGGCTGGTGCAGTTTTAATCTTCCACCTCCTGCTGAGTCCAAAGCTATTTTTGATGTTCAGATATTTTGGCAATCTTACGTTTTATGCCTGTACATTTTAAACTGCTGTCAAGTTAAATTAAAACCTGATTAAGAAAATACCTGGATCATAAAAAATGTAAAGCCATAACTTTGGACACAATGATAAAGCCCAGGAGGTCCAGCTTAATGGGTCATTATGTTCAGAACTGATTGTCAATTTCTGGTAGATGTTGGTTAGTTCTATCACCAATAAAATTATTTTCTGTTTAGAGATGCAGTTAGTGAGATCCATGTGTTTCCACAATGGATGTGGCCATTATGAGGAGTTCACACTCCCTTTTTGGTAATTGATTCATTATAGGGAATATTCAGCTGGATGTTGGAACATGTGAAGGTTGGCGGAGACACCAAAAAAGAGATCGGGAAGAAAATGAGATGGGATACCAGGATTTGCAGATCTCGTTTTTGATATCCACAAGTAGAAAGCCAGGGGCTGACTTGATCCATCAGGATCAGGAATGAATAAGTACCTATCATTTTGCACCATTTCCCAGATATCATCCTTTTTTTTAAACTCATTTTGCCTTCTGTGTCTCAGGTTATCCTCCTTTGCTTCCTTAACCACACTGTCTATGAAGCAAACATGTCAGTCTTGAAACCATAAGCAATGCATGACCAAAGGTAGTGGTGGTGGGGAGGAAGGTGCCCCTAAGAGATGCAGTATGTGAGATTCTTGAGGTTGAGATTCCACTAGGAATGTGGCCATTTAGAGGAGTTCCCATTTTCCTTGTTGGATATTACTTTACTATAGATAATTCAGCTGGTGGTTGGAACATGTGAAGGCAGAGACACCAAAAAAAAAGATGGACAGAAAATGAGATGGGATCATGGGATTTGCAGCAGGAAACTCACACTGCTGATGTATCCAACAAATAGAAAGCCAGGGTGTCACACTTACCTCTTCCGCCTGCTCATGTAGTTCTGAGACCGGGCACGCCTGTTTTTCCAGATTTATTCAGTATCATCCCTCCCGCTTGACAATCAGGAAATAGCCTTTTAAACACCCTTGGCTTTTTAGCTGGCTCAGACATAGCACTCATTGTTTGTGCAACATGTCTCCACGAGTGCCAAACCACCTAGCTCTACACCTGTCTCCTAATAGAGTGCTTACCAAGTCCAGCTCATGTGTTAACCTCTGTTGACCATTATTGATGACCATTATTTCTCTTCCTGTTCCCTTCTGCTGTTCCAATGTTCCTCCCTGTCTGTGGTGACTCCTGTGCCTCCTGTCACTTCCTGTGTCCTCTGTGTTCCCCTGTGTCTGTGGTTGCCCCCATGTCACCCACCAGTGTTTATTTTTTGGATTTCTGGTTCTTGACCCCTGGCTTTGTTCCTGACCTCTCTTGCTTGCTGCCTGCCTCGACCCTGGCCTTCTTTGACTATTCACCTACCTGGTGATTTGGTATCATTCATTATCCTGCCCACCCTGTTGTGCTCAAGGACCACAACCTGGAAGTAGCCAGCAGCACCACATCCTCACCACTAGAGGTTCTGGAGAGGATCTTGTTGCTGCTTAGATTCCGCACCTTCTCAGGGCTCACACCACTATTGTGCAAACCATTGCGCCCCCTAGAGGCTCAGTCACTCCAAGCGTGACACAGGGGCTGACCACTTAAAGAAACACCTGTGTGGGTAAATGAGTACCTAACATTGCACTGCACCATTTCTTAGATATCATCTTTTTTAAAAAAAAATACTTCTTCCCTCTGTGTCTTAGTTGACCCTCCTTTACTTTCTTAGCTACACTGTCTAGGGAGCCCACACATCCTCTTTAGTCTTGGAACCATAAGCAATGCATGACTAAATGTGGTGGTGGTGGAGACGGAGATGCCCCTAAGAGATTAAGTTTGTGAGATCCCTGGGATAAGTCCTTGTGTTTCTACAATGGATGTGGCCATTATGAGGAGGAGGAGAAAATGACATGGGGTGATGGGATTTGCATAGGGCAGCAAGGAGGTCTCACTGTTGATGCATCCAAGATATATAGAAAGCCAGGGGCTGACTTGGCCCACCTGACACTACCTATAACTAAAGAAACACTTGTCGCGGTAAGTACCTAACCTTACACTGCACTATTACTCAAATATTTTTTTGCCCTCTGTGTCTCAGGTGACCCTCCTTTACTTGCAAGGCAAATTTCTAGCTAATTAAGCCACTGTGCCATCTGGATTTGATTAGCTTTGAATTTTAACCTACAAACTAGTTTGGTTCCTAGTCTCAACCTCATTCTCCTATGTGCAGGCATACTGCTACTTCTTCCAAAAGGCAATAAATGCTGTTCAATTAGGGATTGCATTTGCTTTAATCATGTGAATTTCTAGACTTCAGCGCAGTTGTTTTGTTTCCTGGATAACACTCGCCTTTCACTAATTAATTGTACTCGTTGCCTGGATTTCGCACTCCTCTCCTCTGTCACTTTTCACTGAAGAATTCCCGTCGCTGGAATCTGGAATGTTATTTCAGTGTTACAATTTGCATTTTCATAATTGCTGGCACATTTAAATTCCTGTCTTTCTTTGCCCTGCCCGTTAATCACTGTGTCATTTAAATCTTACCGAAATGATAACGCTATTGATTCTGAGAAAACGCACATCAGGCTGATGACTTGCACTCAGAACATCTTTTTATCAGCTCAGCCTGTAATGAGGTTATTAAGGACACAAATGATAGAAAGTTGTCACCAAGCAATTTGCAACGCTGACAAAAACATGTCACTTCATTTGTCGCGCCGGCCCCGGAACCTTTCTCCCCGACGCTGTCACTTGTAATCAGCAGCGCCATCCGCCTGATTTTACATGACAGTCAACCTGGTCTCCTCTCCACCGATAGCATCCAGATTCGGTGAAAGTCATCCATGTAATAACAAAGTTGTGTCCATATTGGCTTCTTTGTCCTGGAATTCTATATTATTGGGCTCGGCCAGGCTCTGCGGAGACAATTACAGACTGTGTTACAGCACTCAAATGGGTAACTATCAACTCCTTCCATCACACTGTCCTGTCACTGGCTCATGTCAAGAGTGCTCGGGTGCATGTTAGATATGAATTTCCAAAAAAAACGCCATGTAGATGTAGGATCTGAAACAAAAACTATGGGATATGTTGTGAACACATGTGCGGTCACGGCTGAAAAACTGACAGCTCCTTTAGAATTGACCTAGTAATATTTCAAAGACATCGGTATCTTCGTTTCCAATGTTGGTGCAGTAGCTGGCAGGCTCGATCTGTACTTTATTTTTCCCTGGTGCTGCCCTGCTAACTTCCAGAAAGAGGGCTCCTAAGTTTATGTTTAGACCGGTGGTGAGGTTGAGGTGCGGTTACTGCTTCTTCATGCCAGGGACCTGTTCCCTTGGGTAAGATGCTACAAGTGGCTTCTCCCAGCGGCAGCTACATAAAAAATGAACAAAGGCAGCAGTGAGCAGTTCAGTACCGCAGACAGCCATCCGATGCTGGATGTGCAGACACTAGTTCTTTAGGAATCTGGATCCAGAGACAGGAAGAGATAAAGAGGGGGAACAGAGAGAAGAGAGGGAAGGAGGGGAGGAGGGAGATAAAGGGAGGGAGGTAAAGAGAGAAATAATATGGGAAATCAAGTGAGTAAGCAAGGTGGAGAAAAAAAGAGAGGGAGAGAAAGAGATAGGTAAAAATAGAGAGAATGGGCCAGATTTATTAAAGATCTCCAATACTAGAGAGGATACACTTTCTAAAGTGAAGCTGGGTGATCCAGCAAACCTGGAATGGATTTCCTAAAAGTATTTTTCTATTTGTTAGTGAATGTTTTTAATCCTGGACCAGATTCATTCCAGGTTTGCTAGATCACCCAGCTTCACTGACAAAAGTATATCCTCTCCAGCCTTGGAGAGCTTCATTAAATCAGGCCCGATAAGAGACGGGAAAAAAGCAAGAGAGGGAAAGACACATAAGTAAAGAGAGACAGAATGAGAGAAAGAAGGAGAAGGGTGGATAGAGAGAGATAGAAAGAGGGAGAGGAAGACAGAGAGGGAGAGTAAAGGTGATAGAGAGAGAGAGAGAGAGAAAGAAAATCAGCTGACTTACTTGTGATCATCTGGTGACAACAATCCAGCAGGCTCTCGGTGTCACAGATATTCCAGTTGTACTGCTCTGGGAGGTACAGCAGCCCCCAAATGAAAGAGATCAAGCATTCCTACAGAACTATAGTACTGTCCAGTTAGAAGTCTGAGTGCTCCTTCTGGTGGCCATGCTGCCCCAGGCTAAAGCTTTGGCGGCCTAATCAGAAATCTGAACTTGGTAGCTTGTACTTGTATGGGTCCCTCATGTCTTGGCTATGCTTAAACCTGAAGTATAATTTCTCCTATTTTTTTATTTATTATTGCTCTCCCTCCATCAGCATTCTAAAACAAAATGTAAAATGTTCTATTTCTTTCTTTATTTTGGATACAGTGAGGAGCTTCTCAGCATTCTCTTTGCAATGGTGGCGTGAGGAATGCAAGGGGCCACACAAAGCTTCCCAAAAACATCACGGCACCCCACTAGTCTCAAGAATCCTCATCCTTCATGAAAGCAGCTTAAATCACCCAATCTCGCATCTGTGCAGTGCAAGATCAGGTGACGTAGGCAGAAGAATGAAGAAAATGGCGGCATCTGGCTCCTCCTCTATGGGATGAAGGAGAAAACCTGGACAACGCGGGAACCAAGCGAAGAAAACTCTGAAGGGATCAAGACCGAAGTGTGTAAGTGAGAGTTTTAATTTTAATTTTAGTTCCAATTTAGGTGTATATGTTTTATCTGTATTTCCAAAAAAGAAAAATATGTATATATGTAAAAGTAAAATATTGAATAAAAGATAAAAAAACAGCATTTAAACAAAAAACAAAAAACAAAGAACAACAGCAATTGTTTATACTACCACCACTGATGAAACAGAGCCCATCCCCTGATAGGCCCTACCCCCTTCTTCCCGAACATTAACCCCTACATGGACCTAGCACAAAAAACCGCCCTGCTGCTATGACAATTGCTTACCTCCCTTAACCCCATAAACAGGGAGGGAGGATGGGGGTCGCTTACACCTTGAGGATAAAATGACTAACCCCCTCCCCTTGTGCCCCTCTTTTAAATCCTGTCCCCACTCCTCCTTGCACCACTAACCCCCCAATCAAATCATATTTTCCCGCCCTCTTTTCCTCTCTCTTTTTTTTTTTTAATTTCCCGCACTTTCTTTTCTGCTTTAATCATCTCCCCTTTTTTTTTTTATTTTTTTTTTTATTTTAACACTTAACCCTTGCCTTCCTGTCTTCCCTACTTGCCCTGCCATGCGGCCCTGCGCCTAACTAGCTCCAAGCCAACTTTATTTTACAACCTATGCAATGTGGGTTTCCAAGTTCACTTCACTTGGCCTAACTTGCCAACAATATTTTGGTCGTATAGTGCAGTTTCATATTCCTTTTTGTAATATTTCTGCTGTAGTTTTTTGGTGCACAAGTTTTATGGTTCCATAATTCAACCCCCACTAGGAGCTGCTTTCTTCTGACACAATACAACAAAGAGGAAGGACCTAAAAAGCCATGAGCTTTATACCATCTTATCTTGTCCCACATAAATACCTGTAGTAGCTCTTCTCGATAACATGTGACCTCTCTATAGATTTATAATAAGGAGGTAGGGAAGTGGCTGCTTTATTGCTGTTTCTTTATGTGTGGCTGTGTATTGCTCCTGACCCCTGGACCCTCTGTGTTGCTTATTGTTGACCCCGTCCCTCTGTACTTTTTTCACTCCTGACCGCTGGATTCTGCATGTATTTGTGTGCAATTTGAACTCACTCACTAATCACAGTGTAATGAATGCTGAATCATTGTTTTCCTCCTGGTGTCTTTTACAATCCTAGCATATTCACTAAATCTATTACTTCTAATGTTTCCTCTTTCACTATTACTACAATACTGGACAGGATAGGATAAAATCATGAAAGTCCTGCTTTTATCTTAATTATATGTAATATTACATTATTGACATTTCTTTATATACGCTAATATACGCTTGTTTGCTTTTATTATAACTTGTGTTTCAGGATTGGGTATTTGGCTTCCCCACCCTATCCCCAGAACAGCACCCCCCAAAAAATAACCATAGCTACCCCTGACTTACATCCACAGAAAAATGTGTTGTCACTGCTTAGAAAATATTCTGGAAAGCATATTCGTCAGAGAATCAGCAAAACAAAAAGTTTGCAGATTGATTTTTCCTTGGAAATTCATTTTTTAGTTCATTGCAGCAGACGTGCTTGATTCTGTTTTTTCATCTTTTTAATTACTTCTTTTTACCTGATTTAACATTTAACATCTGTATAAAACACATGATTTCAGTTGTTACAAGCAGCTCTTTTGCTGTGCTGCACGGCCTTCATTGTGAACAATCACCATGGCAGCCTAGGATGAACAATAGTGGAGGATGTAAAGCATTCTGCATTATCCTTATACCTCCCTCACATTTATAGATATGCTTTGCTACTTAAGATGAGCCGCTCTGCTTTCTTTTAGAGTTTCTTGGAAAGATAAAGTAATGTCAAAGTGCTAATGTTAGGGAATTGCAGTCCAGCATTCTTCTTCTCTACCGTCACAAGGTATCTTGATGTTCTTTTAACTATTTTTGAGTGAGCTGTGACAGTACAAAAAATTAAAGGGTTGAACACCCAAACGAAAGACATGCAACCAAGGGCAAAACATTCTAGTAAATAACAAGACGGATATAATAACTCACTTTTATTTATTGATATGACAATTCTAATGCTTGTCCCCTTCAATATTCTCTCTATTCACAATTAAGCACCAATGTTTTCCACTGGTGGAAGACGTGGAGCAGATACATTTCTGTCAGCTGTTTCCAGATATCTGACGTTTTTTTCTTTACTTCATCCGATGACCCAAAGTGTGTTCCTTTATTCACCGATTTCAATTTAGGAAAAAGAAAAAAGTCCCAAGGTGCCAAATCTGGTAAACATGGAGGATGTTCCTGCGTAGTAATCAGTCACAGAAGATGCTGTGAAAGAAGAAGAATTGTCCTGATGAAGAATGAAACCATTTTTGCACATTTCATGTCTTTTTCTGACTCTTTCTCTCAGCTTTGTCAGAACTTCCTTTTGAACCCATTCTGCCAAAATCACCCCACAATGAGCATGGATTTGTTTTTGGACTTTTTTGATTCTTGGTGATGAAGGTGTTTCCAGTGACTGTAGTTTTGTTTCGTGATCATACTGGAAGATCTGGGTTTTGGCACTACGTGATGACTTCTTGAAAAAGGTTCGGCTCCACCTAAAATTGCTGCAGAATGTCGGAGCAAATTTCCTTGTAACACTCTTTTTTTCTTTCTTTGTGAAATTTCACTAAAAATGTCAAATTGACATGTTGCTAAACTTCTTACGATTTTAGCAAATAGGGGAAACACAAAGACATTAAACAATGATTGACAACAAACTAAATGTCAGAGAGTGCCAGCATTTGTTGTCCATGTTTGGAGAAATTTAAACATTAATGGCAAATACTCATAATCATCCCACTGCTTTGTTTAGGTGATAGAAACACGGTCTTGTTATTCTTGTTATTTTTAGAACTTGTATACCTCCCATCTTTCTGATTTGGAATAAAGGGACATGTTTATTTTGCTTATATTTTACTTTTACTAGCCCTTTGTTTCCCTCCTCATCAATATGAGTGCAGTGAATGATCCCAGCATTCACAGCTACCAGACACAAATGAATGGAGCACTGCCTGTGTGCAAGGAAGGTATGTGACCCTGGCTGGCAGGGCCGGATTCTTACATTATTCTCTCTTAGGCCAGCTGGCTTGTGCTGTCCCCCTGTTGCCGCTTAACTCTCAGCATCCCCTCATACCTGCACCCCTATCCCATGCCCTCCACCCCATCTAACCTGGTACCTTCAAGTTGACAATTGGCAGCTCCTTCACCTCCCCAGTGAGCAAAAGGCAGGGCTAATGTGACCTGAAAAATAAAAGCGGGCTGAGATTGAGGCAGTCATGTGAGGTTGCTCAGAGATGGTGTCCACTGCAGCTTCACCAACCCTTTTCAGATTGTCTGAGGAGACCAGGCACCTTCCCAGGTGTAAAAAGGGCAGTAAAGAGGAGAAGGAAGCGATATAGCGTAAGATCCCCAGACAAGTCAGGCAGAGTGGGGAAAACAGCTGGAAATTGTGAAGACATTGGCTGGGGCTCAAATGCTGCCCCTAGTGACCATGGCATCCTAGGCCATGTCCTGGATGGTCCTGTAGGAAATCTAGCCCTGCTGGCTGGGCCATGGCTGAATATTCCAAACCTGGAAAAAGACCAGGTAAAGATGCTGGTACCTGCAATGGAACAAAGATTTGTGAGTGAAAAACTGTATATAGGAAGGTAGGTTTATTTTATTGCAGAAGGGACATCATCTTCTTTTTTATTTTACTTTAGTTCCACTTTAACCATCAGCGTCAGGATTACTGTCAGTCATTGTGATGTAGTAACAAGGAAAAGCACATACAGATTTTTTTTCTTTGAAAAGTCTTTTCCTGAATGTATGTGAAAACCCTAGTTGGTTGTAGTTAGTGATTGGAGAATTCTCATTGCAGAACCGGTTCCTTAATTACACAGACGCTTTCCATTAACAGACAGATGGATGGCTTGCAGATAAAAGCACACAGTCCAAGTAACAATCTCTTTCATTTGCTGTTCTTAAGAACTCTAAGTCATAATTGGCATATTCTCCAATCTGACCCTAGGGTCAACAAGTTTATCAGTGACAAACCACTTATCACATATAGGAAATCCAGATCCATCCAAGATCATCCTATTTCAAGTCTCTACCATGGTGACGAAGGTGACTTCAAACAACACACAGTTCACGGCACTTTTAAATGTGGCTACTGCAAACAATGCGCTTGGATTAAAGAATCCTTAGTAACTACCTTACTGAATTACATGAACCATAGGCCAAACCACTACATCAACTGCAAGATAGCAGGTGTGATTTACATGATTACCTGTATTTATGGCTCATTTTATTTAGGGAAGACAAAGCAACCTTTTAAACCTTTTAAGAATATAATGGCATATACATATAATAGCGGTAGGAAGAATTACTACACCAGAATGCCACCATGTTGGCACATGTCACCAATACGATGCACGGGTCCTACAGTTCTCTGGCCTTGAACGCCTGCCCATTAGTCAGAGAGGTGGGGACCTAGATAAAAGAATATTACAGTGTGAAACCAAATGGATATTAGGGTTATGGGCGACCCAAACACCTGGCCTTATCTTTAATTATGATTTACCTCTGTATACATCTTTATTTAGCAGCATCCCTTTTCCAAAGGCTGATACAGGTCATTCTTTACTTTACCTTATTCTGCGTTACTCTATTTGATGTTCTCTATGTTATCTAATTAACCAGCTTGTATTACTTAAACACTAACTTTTAATAGCACTATATTACAAGTTTATTTTTCTCCTAATAATATATATGAGTATAAGATATACCTTATGCACTCTGATGCATCTGAATGACTTTACTGTAACATCACTTTGTATATGAGGTTTATGTAAGTTTGACTATACTTGAATCTTCAACCAAATAGTATAATATCCTATACTCCCCTCTATGTATGCACGAAGTACCTTCCAATTCTGCTTTAGAGGATCCCCTCTGATGCTCACCTCGCCTTGCGGAGAACGGGGAGCTGCGTATCGGCGGCCACCTAGGCTTTTATGCAGTCTCACTGCATTAGCCTCTATCTCTCCCCCGTATGATCCGTCCCTTTTGGGCGCATCACCCTCCGGATACTGTATTTTTTTGTACTAATAGCATATTACTGAATCTTCCGTATATGTGCAAAATATGTTTATACACATCATTTACTACTATTGTGACGTTCATGTTATACTGTATTTGCTGTTTCAAAGATAATATGTTTAATTTTATGTACATACATACTACTGTTTTTTTCTTTTAAAAAAATGTTTTCTTTCTTTCTCAATATTTAATTTCTATGTACACATATAGACCATTAAGCTTGCTTAATATCATATCCCTGAGGAAGCCCATTTGTGGCGAAATGCGTTGGTTTCTATACGGCTTAAGCACGGTCCCCTTCATTCTTTTGGTCTAAATGTATTGTATTGCTAGGAATACGTATGTATAGCCACTGAGCAACCCATATCCTGTGCATTGTTAAACAGGTATGGGGTATTGACTTGTTTGTACTTTTTTGCTTCACTAAATGTATCTAAATTCACCAGTTTTACTTCAAACTCATTTGTGAGCGGCAAACCTCTCTCTCCTTTTATGTCTAATCTAAGCTAATCAAAGAGGTGGCTCAACTCATACTGTAAACTCAAAGTAAGGGGAACACACCTTTTTCATTATCTCTTTGAAAAGTTTTTTCCTGAATGTATGTGAAAACGCTATTTGGTTGTAGTTAGTGATTGGAGAATTCTCATTGCAGTGCCGGTTCCTTAATTACACAGACGCTTTCCATTAACAGACAGATGGATGGCTTGCAGATAATAGCACACAGTCCAAGTAACAAACTCTTACATTTGCTGTTCTTAAAAACGTATTTGCTGAAGAAACCTCTCTGCGACCATATTTTAAAAAGGTAAAACTTGTTCATTGTCTTTCTTCTATGAGAACAAATGATGTCTGCAGTCCTCAGAAGTCCATCCATTGCTAGGTCTGGAGTGGAGCATGACAATTTTATGACCTTTAAATGTGCTCGCTGCGGAAATAAAGGCTAATCTGGGAACATCACAACCGGCCAGAACTTCTACATCTTCTATAACTGGGAATTTTGGCACAAGCAGGTGGTCACATGACCTGATATAGCGCTGCGCTTTTCTCCAAGTCATAAAGTTACAGTTCATAATTTTAGGAGGGTTGGCAGCAGCAAATGGTGTAATATTTCCTGATGAGTTGTACTATGAATCCGCCTTTCCAAGTCAGCCTGAGGGGTCACTGTTATAGCAATCACTGAGAAAAGATTTCTTCTGCTTTATGATCTTTAGGGTAGGCTGTAAGATTTTACTGTTTTCCATTTTCTCACTCTTTCAAGCTATTTTTTTGTAATATTAAAGTCAGATATTGTTTTCCTAGTTGCTAATATCATTAAAGTGAACCTTTGTCAGCACAATGTTTGATAAAATATTCACATATTGTGAATGAGCAGTAAAAGCACTTTATAGAAAGCACTCATTCACCTCTGTTGCTACAGGCACTATGAATAAATTCATTTTCAAATAGACACTAAAACACTAAAGTTTTGCCTTTTTTCTCGATGACAACAGATTTTTGAAACCATCTAATTTAAATATACAACATATCCCTGTTAACAGCCCAGGTGACTTACAGCCAGCAATCTGATATAAAAGCAATTGTCTCCTTGTTAAGATACAATTGCTATGGACTGTACCATAGTATATATTTTTTCAACATAATCTCCCTGGCCTGCCTTCGGATTCTGGTGTTGCTAATTGGTCCTATTCTAGGATCTACACTTATAAGAATATGTGGCAACATTTGGATCTTTATATTGCAAATATTTAGAACACAATATTTGTCTTTTCATTCCTGAAGAAGCCGATCTTGCCAAACGCATTGCATGAATGTGAATTGAAACTGACATACATGCTACAGTATATGTCTTTTTTTTAATGACTGAATAAATTATGTTTTTATAATTCAAAAATATTGGTGAGTTATTAATTTTTTGTGAGGTGCCTGAAAAGTCCATTAAGTATGTGGAAAGTGTTTATATTATAGAAACGCAGCAAAACTGTGATTTAAAAAAAAAAAATATTTGAGAGTGAATTACATTATAGTACAAGCAGCTAGATAGGTCAGTGATGGTTTGTTTTGGCATCTCTTGTGCCTTTCTTTACAATTCTTACAGTAGCCCAGCATCAAGCAAATCCTGCTTATTGCCTTGAGTGGTAGTTTCCAGACCAGATTCTGATATTTTCTCTTGTTGTTTAGGGTGAGTGGTCTAGTATCTTCTCCCTTTAGTATCCAGTGGGAAGCCTTGAACATTTCCTGGGTCATTGTTATGCATTGGGGTCAAATTCATAATACAAAATCTCATTACAGAACCAGAATCAACTGAAGATATGTGAATGGACCCTCAAGTACTACATGCCTGTGTAAGGTCATTTGTGCTAAGGGGTAAGTAGGCCTGAAGCCAATTTGGCGGAGGGCCTCATGACAGGGGGGAAGGGGAGACATAGAGGCAGGGGTTAAAAAAAAAAAAATAAGAAGAAAAGTGCGGGAAAATTAAGGGATTTGATTGGTGGGAAAAAGAAAATAAAAGGGGGGTGAGAGAGGGGGGAGACAGCAGTTTTGAGTGAAGACTGAAAGCCTCCCACCCGCCCTCTCTAATTTACATGCTAAAGTTGTTTTGTCATAGCAGCTGGCGGGGGCGTGTATTATCATAAGTCCATGGAAGTTAGAGTTTGAAAAGGGGGAATTTACTGGGGGTTGGGACCCATAAGGGTACAGGTATTTCAGTTATGGGTTGCCTTGCATGACACTTGGTTGTTGTGGGGGCTAAGTTGTGGAGGTAGAACCCGCTAATTGTCCCCGAGGCGGTGTACGGGCCGCTGGGGGCCGGAAAGTTGAGCGGAAATGCTTGGGAAAACAAGAGGTTGGAGTGGGGCGTTCATGAACAAAAGGGGGGGAGTGTTTGCCCACTGCTTGGCAGACCTAAAAGGTTTTGTTATGGTTATGTAAGATGGTTTTTATTATTTAAAAGAAATGTGTTATGGTTAAATAAAAGGGGCTGCTATGGCCAATTTTTACCAACAATCGGTGTCATGTTGTTTTATTAGTGGTACAGGTGAAAAGGTGGGTGGTAATAGTTGGTCACGGTCTAGCAGCTATGGCTTCATCTGAAGTACCCTTGTCATGGCTATTACCACCAAAGAGCACTATAATAGAAGAGCAGGAAGTTATTTTCAAGCATTGAATAAAATCCAGCACAAAGTTTAGTATCCAAGAACAACCAGTAAAAAATATACAGATCTGACAAGTTCAGATCTTATTGACTGCTATGCTTTCTGTCCTGATATTTAGGCACAATTTATAATGTGTGGAGGCACAAGACTACAAGATGTGAAACCTCAACTCAGAATTAATAAATAAAGAATTGCTATACCTCAAATGCATAAAAGTAAAAACAAATTGATACAATGAGTACCATATCATTACCTGCATTGAGAAGTTGTGTTAGTGATAATAGTCCTTGGTCCTCTACTTCTCATCTTGCTTGCCAGTTGGACCATCAATCACACCTTATCTCTATATTTTAAACACAATGCTACAGAAAGTCAATTGCAGCATAAAGAAATACAATCCAATTTCCTTGTGTTCAATACTGCTGAGAGAGAAAAGAGTAATCATTTTTCTGTTTTGACAAATTGTTACCAACTACAGACAACTCACATACATACAGATGCCAAAATGCTGTATTCTAGCCGGCACTTCTGGGCGAACTATGGTGGCACATGGAATGAATAATATTAATGTTATGTTCTGATGTCCTTCAGCGATGTTCAATATGGCAAAACTGTCTACAGAGAGTTTGTATGCTCTACCCATATTTACAGGGCTGGTAATAGAGTAGGGTAAACAGGACAATTGATTAGGGCCCCCACCTTCCTAAGCAGGGAGCTGGAATGCTATGTATCTGGGGCACCACTTCATATTAGCTCAGTGTCTGATATGTCTAAAACCATTGAATAGGTAACTTTTATAGCTTCACAAAATTCAATACACATTGTATGGTCAACTCTGATTAGTGGTGAATATAGACCTGACTCCCCCATTGAACTTATTTTGGGCCCAGTAGGCCCCCCTATTGGCTAAGAAAGGTCCAGGGCCCTTTTGCAGTGACTTTTCACCTGCCTATGTACACCCTTGGTCCTGGGATTACCTATTACCTGGCATTTACCCCCAAACCCTAAACATCCCTCTCCCCCTCTAGATCATGCCCCTGCATTACTTTATTTTTTTTTTTTTTACATTTTTTACCTTGTTTTGGTAGCATGAAACAGCTTGCAGATTGTTATATTAGAGGCCTCCTGCATATATTTGCAATCACTGAGCCTTCCTAATACATGAATACTGGAATGAAAATCAAAAAAAAGTCAATAACTGCACTCGGGTTAATGTGGGGGCAGGAAGCAATAGAGTGATGGGGTTTAGCCCCTTATTCTAGTTTATTCAAAACTACAAAACACTTCTGGGTGTTTATAAAGTCCTATTCACACCAGACTGGTTTGCTGTGGTGCTTTGAATACACATTAGTTCAGCGCAAGTGCATTCATGCATAGTGCATTGTATGCACCTCAACAGTGTACACAGGCCCTAATACCAGATATACTCAAATATAAACCTGTCTGAATTTAAAGAGATGTACTTACTTTTAGATAAAAATTCACAAAATGCTTTGTCTTGAGTATAAACCTAGGGCACATCAATGCATCCATCACTGCAGCATTCAAAACAAAGCACCATGGTGGTTTAGTGGTTAGCACTCTGCCCTTTGCAGCACTAGGTCCCAGGTTTGAATTACAGCAAGGACACTCCTGTGTGTATTTTGCAGGTTCTCCCCTTGTTTGTGTGGGTTTCCTCCCACATTCCAAAGACATGTAGTTAGGTTTTAATTGGCTTCCCCTAAAAAATGACCTTAGACTATTAAAGACGTATGACTGAGCTAGTGACATGACTATGGATTTTGTATAGTGCTGCGTAATATGTCGGCACTACCGTGTTTCCCCGATTTTAGGACATCCCCATTAAGTAAGCCACCCCCGATTTTT
>NC_092864.1:34655849-34689483 GCF_032062135.1 Pyxicephalus adspersus
TCATGGAAAAATAAGACATCCCCTGAAAATAAGACCCAGGGCATATTTTGGCATTTCAAAAAATATAAGAGAGTGCCTTATAATCGGGGAAACAGGGTATATAAATATTGTATAATAATAATATATTAAAAATTTTCAATAAAATAACTAAAATGTATTCATCTATGGTGTGTTCATTTTAAAACATTTACTTAACATGGGGGGGGGATTAAAATCCAATGTGCTCGGTCAGTATATCTTTTTCCCCCTTCTTACAGGTTAAAGTATTTTGTTCTTTTGAGTTAGTTATGATGGGTCACTTGCTCTTAAATGATCTTTTTGCATTATTGTTGGCCACTAGTAGATGGTGTTGAGATGTAGATGTATTGTGCTTTAGACAGGAAGAGCTGGTTACACACTTTACATGAGGACACAGCGCCATCTAGTGGTGTGTCCCAAATACAAAAAAAGATTATTTTACTAATAGCATTTTGAGGGGGAAAAATCCTGATTGATATCTAAAGATATACAGTTCTTGCTGTAATGAAAAGTAGATGGGTATTATTCTTAACTGAGCAAGGCTCAAAAGGTATAGTTTAGTCATAATACATTTATGGTTTACAGCCAGTGGAGTTTATTAACAACTGAAGCAAATCAATTGTTTCAATTATGTATATTTTTAACACAACACTTCTGTAACAAATTTTCAGAAATGATAAAAAAAAGTTAAAAATAGCAAGAATTGTATGTAAATAACACATCTAGAGGCACCATGTATATAGCATATGTGAAAAGTAAAAATGATAGACAGAAAAAAGACTTAATAAAAACATTTTTTTTTTCATAATTGTTCATTTTAGGAAGAATTAGGCTAAGCAGAATAAACACAGTAGTTAATAAACTAATATAAGCATACAATTACGGTCACGCGGTTGTATAATCAGCCGTATAACACACAAATTACTTTAACAACACCATAAACACAAGTAAATGATTCTGCTATAAATAGCTTCTCATGTCAGCTGGTGTTAATTTTGATTACACACAATAATTACATACATTTTAATTGCATAACAGCATTGCTGAAGCATGTTATTTTGTTTAATTTCTATCAAAAAAAGTAGAATCAGAAGAGTAAAAGAAAATGCATAATTGGGTTTGTAAATTGCTCTTTATTTATTATAGTCTGGACTAAAGACAATCATAGGTATTAAGTCATTTCATTATTTTCTATTCCTTCGGCTCATTTTCACATTTTTCTATATCGTTTTGCCTACAGGGAACAGTAGCTCAAGCGATTTGCATATTCAGGAGAATCAGCAACTTGCAAATTGCATACTCATGAGAATGCATACTCATGAAAATCAGTGACTCCTTCCAATCGCTTTTCATTTCCTGTGTCCAAGGTTTTAGGTAGCTTTGGCAATGGGACCAAATGTACAGCTGCTTTTTCCTCCCCACAAAAGGCTTTATTTTGAAAATGAATACTTCACAATTACCTCCTCTGACATGTTTCATTCCTTACCGAAAAACTCCCTGGGGGGGTACATTTATAGAAGGGAAACTGCTGAATTTATATAAAACTAACATTGGATTATGTCTATTCATGAATTCATAAAAGTGGAAATCAAATGGTAAGATTCACAACTTTTATGAATTAACACCACTGTAACTATTTATTGCCTTTTTGTCATTCACCACATTCATAGAATTCCCATCCCACCTGATTGTCATTTCATAAAGGCCTATTGAAATCACAACCTAACAAAGGAATGGTGCATGGCACAACAAATGTGAATAGGTCATGTACACTACTTCAGGGTACTTCTGGTTGCCACTTTGGTGAATATTTTGATAGGGGCATTTGCTACTTTAGCTATTCTGCTCTCCAGGAAACAAGACATGGCATTAAAAAAAGTGGTGATTTGGATTTCAAGGGTGAAGAAATGTCAGATCATAACTTTTTATAAATTGGCCCTATCAAAACTTTCTTTGGATCTTCTACATGATGTGTGCAGGCCACAATGATGACAAGGTGTGATGACAATTCACAGTCCTCCAGGTTGAATGAGGCTAAATGAATTACTGCATTGACAATGCTAGAGCAAAGGCTAACATCTCTACCAACCACCAGTAGCCAATGTCAATGAGAGCCATGTCCATGGTGTACTTTGCAGTTGCCCTTTGCCAACCAAGTGGTTAATATTAGTTTGTGTTGTTAGTGAACCTAGAATATTCCCAAACCCCGAAAACATTGAACCTGGTTAGCTTTGCCTATTACTACCAATGATAACTATCTAAGAGTGGATTTCTTCTCGATTTAGAGATTTTCCTTCATTTCCGGTTCCACTGTCAGCTATAAAATGTTTGATTTGTCACCACATTTTGTCAGAGTGACTAACAAGACAATAAAATCCCCTAAAATTGGGGTTTACCCATCCCATCCTTTATCCAAATCTAAAAACACATTAATTTTAGGTATACAGTTCTTCATTTCAGATACAGTGTCATATTCTAAATTTTTATTATTATCATAAACTTTTTTTGGTTCCTTTACTGTTATACCTTACAGAGTGTTAATATATTAAACCACAGTATGTATTGTGATAGTGTTAAAAGGTTCAGCAATCATTTAGGAAAAGCATAAATTGAGTCATTCTAATCACTGGGGTGCCAATAAATAATGGCCGGCATGTGCAGTATGGTAGTGAAGGCCAAACAGGTCAAGGTGCGCCCCTTCGTGGAACTAATGACGGGTAGGTAGAAATCATAGGCTGACCTGCTCGTTCATTACAACCCAATAAGCTCTGTTTACACAGTGAACCTTTTTCATATTTTCCACCATTATGTCTAATCAGACCTAACCTATTACGATGCTTGATGACTTTTTCCTGGAAATTTCTCGCTCTACTTCACTGACTACTTGATGATTTATAAGGGAAACTCTCCGCAGTGTTCACTGCTTGTTGCTAGATTGACATATCTATTATTAACATGCTCTGTAGTCACATCTCATTTATACCTTTTCATTGGATTTTCATTTACCTGTTAACTCTATCAGTGCTAAGATCACAGGAAAAGTGTATAAGATCATTTTCAAGCTGCAACAACTGACCCACTCTGGCCCTGTAACAGGGTGCTGGGTTCCCCATTTTTGTTAGGTTTGGTAACAAGGTTTTTCTGCAGCATGGGAAATTTCCTGATATTTGATTGGATAGCATGAACTATAAGGGCACGTTATAAAAATTATTTCTAGAGAAACTCCAACAAGTTAAAGCAACTATGGAATGGACTACTAATGATCTCTACTTTGTTTTCCATAATCTGACTTCTCTGTAATGCTCTAATGCAGTGTTGCTCAAACAGGGTTACTCCAGAGGTTGCTAAAACAGTAAGCAATTTGTTCCTCCCAGGTAAGTTTAACTGATACCAATGACCTTTTGATCTTGATAAAAAAAAATTGTGAGGTTTCCTAGCCGGAGGAAGGTGGTTTCACTCTTTTAAAGTTAAAAGTACTAAAAGAACCAGGTTTTATAGAAGTGTTTTGTCCTGGCATTGGATGGAAGTGGTAAATGATTCCCTTTTCTTGATCTTATTAACCAGAGGCCTAAAAGGTGAAAGAAACAGTAGGAGTATCCTTCCTTTAAATTGGTAAACAACATTTAGGAACACCATTTGAAAAAGAATATTGTTTTATAATTGGGTCACACCACTAGTTGGCATCGTGTCCTTGTGTAAAATGTGTAACAAACTCTTGTCTAAGGTAGTGTTTTTCGACCTTTTTTGAGCCACGACACATTTTTTACATTGTGTCCTGCAGCTCACCACAAATCAAAGATGTTACAAAATGACACTCTGTAGCTAATTCTCTTGTCTCTAAGAATAAACAAGGCAATCAAGCTACCTCCTGCCACCCACTGACATGGAAGAGTATTACATTACTCTGCCAGTCACTACAGCACAGACACTCGACAATGGTAATTGGATAATTTCCCACGGTACACCTGAAGATCTCTCACGGCACACTAGTGTGCCACTGAACAGTGGTTTAAAATCACTGCTCTAAGGCACAATAAATCTACACATCAATGCCATCTACTGGCGGCTATAGCAATGCACAAAAGATCATTTAAAAGCAAGTGACCTATCATAGCCAACCCCAAAAAAATGTACCCTGTTAAAAAGGGAAAAAAAACACAGACTGAGCCAGTGTAATTTTATTTCCCCCCCTCATTAAATTAATGTTTTAAATTAATTTTAAAATAATTTTAATTTTAAAATAACATAATAAATATGTTTATTTACTTTAATTTGTGGGTTTATGATTTGTTTTAGAGAAAGTTGAGATCAAGGCGAAAGAAGACCAGTTGAACATTCAACTGTAATCCTTTTAGTTTGGTGATAAACCTTTTTTTTCACTCCCCTAAGGTTTTTCACATGGGATATCCATACTCTTCAGTGATATGAAAACCATATCATGGGGTAAAGAAGACTGAGATACAGGGTCTGATTTATTAGCAAACCTGGAATGAATTTCCTAAAATATTTTGCTAGCAAATGTTTTGAATCCTGGACCAGATTGAATCCAGGTTTGCTGGATCACCCAGCTTCATTGATGAAAGTGTATCCTCTCAAACCTTGGAGAGCTTTAATAATTCAGGTCCACTGTGAGGTTTCCTAAGGACAATTCTTTTGCTAAGTCTAGGATGATTGGATGATTCATGGCCTAGCACAACATCGCGGAAATAAGTCTCAATATGGTCAAATTATTTTTCAGCCTTCTCAAGTTATTCCCAGAATACCAGTAAATAGTCCATTGTACATGCTATGAAGACCTGAATGAAAATGGGAATAACAAGAACAACGACGGAAGCGGCCAGCCCCATAACGTCGTGTCCTATTTTTCGATCACACAATGCACAAAATGAAATTCTGGAGCTGAAACATCTGATGCTGCCGATAAAAGACATTTTCACCTCTCCACTTACATTAAAACTGTGAAGAGCTGTAAGAGAAGGAGGAAATTTCTGAGATCCAGAGATAGAGGATAAAGAACATTATATTCTATAGCCAGGAGATTTGCTGCAAGCCCATGACGGTACTAAATGACCACTAAAGCCAGACAGCCAACATAACAGAAAGGGACTCTATCAAACTGTAGATATGACTTTCTCTTTTATTTATTTACAAGTGGCTATTGCTTTTTGTTATATAAAATATATGGTGTAATGTATTTGCGACAAGAGACGGCACAGGAGTTTACAACTGAATTATTTGCAGAACAATAAATATGTAAAAGGGAACTTTTCAGAAGATGAGCTATGATCTCCCGGTAAGGGAAATGACAGCATCCTTGCATGCTTGCAAGCAACGGTTATCAGTAAACAACACCTGCCACCTAACACCAGCACCTATAAAATATATAACTTCACAAGGCGGCATAATATTATGTTTAGCAGCTACTTCCTTCTCTTTATGGTGTCTGTTTATAAAGCAAAGATTCTGAAATTCTGCAACATTCACTGGTGGAGAATATTTCTGGTCAATGTGTTTCCGAAGGCTGTGATTAATTCTCCACCATCTGATTGCCAGATTTATAAATAGGAACTAGTTTCTATTTATAAAAGAACTCTTTATAGAACTTATTTCTACGTAGATATCGGATGCACAAATGTGTAATCATGTAGGCCGCCATCCATCATGTAACTGTTCCCCCACCACCAATTGCTGTCGATCAGATGGTGAAAGTAACACTGTCCTAATGCAACCACAGTGTGCTGTAGTTATTTATCTCTTTATTATATTTTATGATTTAGCTAACCACATTACAGTGCACCAATGACGTGTGCTGGCCACTTGCTATGTTCTCCCTTGGCCATTTGTAGATCAGAGCCAGCTGCTGGGAAAGAAATCCAAGAGGCAGCTTGATGGATGTGGAGCTGATAGTGATGCAACCACAGGAATGGGATGTGATGGAAATATATCATAAAGCTGATTTACAAAATTATCTACTATATAGCACAACCTCTGATGGTGCAAACCATGCTGTTAATGAGCACCAAAGGCATGCTTGGCACTCAAGCTATTATCTACTAAAGTGTATGGTGGTGGAAGGTACTCCTAAAGTACATTTAAAGCAAAATCTGTTTTCCTTTTTGTTTTTTTATGGTTATTTATTGTAGGAAGGTGATGGGACCCGGAAACACGTTAGCGTACTGTTTTAATGCTGGGATTTTTAAATAAAAATAATTGCAACATGTTTTAGAACAAAGTTGTTTTTACCTAACTTCAATCTCTCTCTTCAAAAGTATTCCCCATGGCACGACTAACATTGTATTAATAGAAATCAGCCTTCTAAATTCTGAATAAAAGTTACTAAGAAGACCAATGCTCCATGCACAGCTCACAATAACATATTTGGATGAGAATGAATGGATAAAATCTCCTTTTAAATATTTTGCTTGTGGTTCGCTTCCCCTTATGTTCTGTCTTGTAGAAATTACAAAAAGTGGGGGAAAATCTCTCCATGTAAGGGAAATCAGTTTCTTAGACCTTTGTTACTAGAACAAATGCCAGTTTGGGGATATTTTCTCTGTATTCCTGTTTTGGGAACAACTCAAAATTTTAATTTTCCTTAGATTTAGTTTAACATGGCAAATGGCAAGAGCACAAACAATAAAAGAAACCCCACCCATTGAACCCCCATATCTCTTTTTCATTTTAAAAGTTCACTTACCTTTTGTGAATTTAAGCCTACTTACACCCCCAGCACATACTGCACTGTGGTATACCTTATGCCATTCTAAGGTCCCGAGCCGCCATATTTTTACCTCTGGTTCCCCAACTTGAGGCGATGTGGAAATCTTGTTTTGCACAAACGCAAGATTGGAAACCACCTCTTTCCATTGTACCTTACACAAATAGTATTTGTGCTTTTTATTTTACAAATATCAAAATGACCTTTTTTTAAATTTATTTTTGCTCCTCCATTGCCCTTCTTGCTTTCTTTCCTTAGGCAAGTTTGATGGACAGGCAACCCCACAACCTTTTGAGATACCTAGAATGCTGCAGAGTATCCACCAACCAAGCAAGCCAAGGTAAAAAAAAAAATATATATATATATAAAAAGGTAATTTAAAAATCTAGAAAATTTAAAAAACATATACCTATTTTTAATAAGAACGGAGGAGCTTTGGAATAATATTATAGTAAATGTAGTATAGCATAAAAGGGTCTGTACTGAAGATATTTAAAATTGTATTTGTTTCTTCTTTAATAAAACATTTTGTTGAACAACAAAAGAAAAAATTGATAAAAGGATACGGGTGCCGCCCCCTCCTGACTACCGCCCGAGGCAAAATTCCCAGCTCACGTCATGTCTTGAAGCCTCCCGGTGACAACACAGTGAAATGATATTTGCAAGAATGTCTTATTTTCAGGTGTTTAGTGAACACTACGGCTGAGAAATGTCCTAGTATTCCTAACCAGCAAAAACATTTCAAACTTCTTGAATTCATCGCTGGAAGCTCCATGTTAACCTTTGAAACCATAAATATTTTAAGGACTCCTTCCTGCATTAACCATCATCTTGTGACAAACATGTGGACGGCACCAAAGCTCCGAGCTCCACGTCGGCGCGTTCTGTCAATATGTCAGTTTGGTGTTGGGGTGGATCTTAAAAATTCTTTTTATACCTTGCATTTAGCTTTTTTCTAAGAGAACATGAATCAAAATATTTAAAGTGGGGAAGGTGATAATTAGGTACATTTGAAACTCTTTATTTAGAAGTTTAAACAACATCAGATGTAACAAGTATAATTATTCTTTAACATTCATTTAATATAACGAGCATAATCAGAGCTATGAGAGTCTAACAGCACTTAACAATATAATGTAATATAAGTGGCTTCCTTAGGCTCATAAGAAAAATAAGATGAAGTCTGGATGTCAAAATGCACCTTCAGAATAAAAAGAAGGAACGGCGGGGGGAACACATCACGGAGCTCCTTTTGTGAGTGTTCCAAAGCACACAAATTGTTAGCTAGGAAGACTGCGTAGAATGCAAAGAATTACAAGGGGCTGGGGTCATTATGATGTGTATTGAAAATGGGACCTGAAAATTTAAATTCAGCTCATAAATTCCAAAATGGTAACAATTCTGAATGAATATTCCCCAGAATGTGAATCAGTATTTCTCTAAGTACAGCATCTTTGGTTTATGACTTTTACCATTAAAGATGCAAAAGCAGAACACCATCTATGACGCTGTTTGCAACCAGAGGTTGCTGGGGGTTCCTTTAACAATGAGCAGTTTGTGACTCTCAGGTCAAGGTAAGTGCACCAATGACCTTTTCTTCCCAATGACCACCATGATAATATACTGTGAGCTGTGGATATAGTAATAAAAGCGGGGGATTCCCTGAATACATCAAAGTTTCTTCAAAGGTCCCCCCATCTTAAAAAAGGCCAAAAAGGTCTGATCTATGGGATTCCACAGCCTATTTAACAACAACAAATAAATGTGTTTTTATATAAGAAAAATGGGCATCCCCTTTCCTGTGCTTTTCGATGCCTTCTCCTTTTCCTCTGGTGGCAGAAGACAGGGCAAGGGTAATGAAATCAGTTCAGGAGTACAATGAACCCAGGCTGATGTGAAGGATCACCAGTGGGTGGGTCCATGACTGCCTCTGCTTTGAGGAAGTGGAATTAATAATGCAGGCTATCTAGGAAACTATTGAAACCTAGTGGCAGAAATGAATTACTACACTAAGTCTTGGGGAAAAAAATTGCCTTTTTCCTTTTAAACAGATTTTCTGTTACTTCTTTTCTTTACTCTTTTTTATTTCTAAAGATATCAAACAACTTTTTTTTTCTCAAATATACATGTTACATGCAATAAACATGTTTTTTATACAGATATTTAATCTTTAGAGAAGGCACCGTATATGTTAATTTGTGCGAATAGCATGATTACTGCATGACTGCATAAAGGAACATCAAAAGCTATGATCTATAAGAATATAGGCATACAGTGCACAAAGTCTTTGATCTATTTTTAAAAGGTTTTTTTCTTTTTCTTAAAGCAGAAAGAAAACTTTGCCATTACCAATTTTATTTGCTTGTCTTTCCTTGTATTTCTTGACTTACAACATACTGCTGTTTTGTCTATTGTTACAAACGGGAAGCAGAGCAAATTGTTTCGGTCCTTCTTTTAAGGATCATGATTTAAGAATTGTGTTTCAGGATCTCTGCAAACAACACTGAAGTGAAACAGCCAACCCAGAACAAGATTGAAATGGAGACTTGTGAAGCCTCTGGAAGTACCTGGTCAGACCCCGTTGGTTGGGATGAATTTGGGATGTTGGTGGATCCAGTAGACTGACCTTAATGACTGCAAGCTAGATTGGCTAAAATGGAGTAACTGCTTTTGGGCAAGTATGTAGTCAAGAACGAGACTGTGGTCAGATCCCTCTATGCATCTTTAAATGCGTTCAGATTAGCGGTTCGTGCACGGGGGAATGGGGGAGGCAATGAGTGGTACAGTACTGTCAATAATGTAGATGTTGGCTCTGTGCAGTGCTGCGGTGTGAGTGGCCAAGCCAGAAACCAGGAGCCACTTCACTTGGGATTGCTCAATGTACCCTTACAAATGTCTGTGCAAGTGTTTTTTTTTTTTTCAAAAGGTAAAGGCCGCAGTAAAATACTGAATTTAGCTGTACCTTTAATTTTAATTAATATTTTCTATTTTTTTATTATTTACAATCCCAGAAATGTTTATACGACCTTTTAATTCTCAATGTATTTAATAAATTATAAAAATGTAATTTCTCAAATATAAATGTAAATGTACAAATCTGAAAACTGGAACAAGATTTATTATAAGGAAAAGTATTTTTATTACAATTTATTATAATGTGGGCCAATAACCATCAGGTATAGCTTTTAATGTTACTACATTCATGTTACGTTAAGTGAATGTGAAAGTATTTAATAACCCTCACAGTGACTCCAGCGATCAACATAACAATTTGCTTTTCTCTTCAAAAGTATGGAGTCATCTTTATCCAGACATCAACCAGGGTCACCATCTATTTGCTGGACTGAGATTCCAGTTCAGAAATAACACAATCATGTAAATCCTGCTTTATTTCACAAATGTCTCAGCCCATCCTGCATCCTCTCACTGTGTGACTGCAACAATGTTACAATATTAAACTAGGTTTACATATACTTACATTATTCCAAGATATATTTTATAAAAGTAAAAAGTCCATGGAACCCAAAGATTTTCAGAGTTTTAATTTTCTTTTTTTTTATTGTCACATCGTGTGGTTTATTTTTTTTATATATTGTTGAAATAGCGTAAAAAATTCAAGTGAAATCACACCTGCAATTTTAATGCAATCCACTCAAATGTTGTCACAATGTCAGCACAATTATAGAGGGATCCTGACTCAGACTTAGCAGAATCTCAGCAGGATGCAACGCAGGATGTTATTAACTATTCTGGTGTCTAGTGCTCAGGAGGAACAGAACAGATAGATACAATGATAGATATTGATAAATGAATGGAAAGAAAGAAAGGCAGGAATAGCAGCTCCCACTGATTCAGAAATAAAGCATTCTGTACCTGCCAGAAGAGTGCAGTTGGAAGGTCTGAGTGCTCCCTTGGCTATCCTTAAACCTGAAGCTTAATTTTCTGTTATTTTTATTTTTGCTCTCCCGGCATCAACATATGAAAAAAATAATCCATTCCCATTCTTTTATTTAGACCCAGTAAGGTGCTTTTCTCTATTCTTTATGCTATGGTGGAGGGAAGAGTGCAAGGGGCTGCATGTTAGAAAGATAGAACAAAACTTATTTTGAAGTTTAGTTCAAAGTGTTTTCCTCCACCTGAGAGTCAAATTAAAAAGGGCTGGCTAAGTCTGTGAGTGTGGAGCTGCAGATTCACAGTTCTTTATTTGGGATCCAGGCCCAGAGTGTCGTGGAAGAAATGGGTGGGCCAGACACTCCATCCCTCTGCCAGGACAGGAACTGGAGGTGGCTGGTTATACCAGTCTGACATTGATGATGGCGAGCTAAATAGGCCAATGCGGGGCAACTGTTTTTAGGCAAGTTTGCAGTCAAGAACAGGATCATATCCATCAGATCAGATCCGTCAGATGCATCCATGCACTGGTTTTGAATGGTAAAAAATCATTAGAGCGAATGGATCAATTTTTTACCCTTTGTTTGATATGCAGTAAGAGGCTGCAGTGTTGCCTTACTTTTTAAAAAAACTACATGTAATAAACAGGGCAGAAATTGGAGATGCGTAGGAAGCATCTGGTGGATGCTAATAAAAAGGAGTGTGATTTTCAGACTAGGGAGTCTGAGCCTGTGGCAAGGTGGATCTGGTAGGCAGTGCCGAGCCAGGGAGCTTGGAGAACAAAGGAGTCTCCCAAAAGTTGGGTCCACTGGACCAAGGCTTGTGAAAGTGTGTCAGCTCTGTTTTAGCACAATCCATAGCAGCCAATACATAGATATAGATGGCTAGACAGCTGACAGATTCACCCTAGAAAAATATATTTTATGAAAGCCAGGACACCTTGTTAATAAAAATTTTATTGGTGTTCATTTGTCAAGGTGACAATACAGTTCTGGCCACCTCAGTTTGTGTTTAGAGGCTCCTAATTTCCACGCCCATGAGGAGCCATGAGAAGGTGCAGGTTGGCCATTCCTGCCGTGCATGACATCCAGGTGTTCTTAAATCATAACCTGCCATTCTAGTGCTAAGGTCCGGGAGGATGACAGTCAGGATTAATGCATTGTCATCGACTGGGCAGAAATCAGCCATTATTGGACCCGTGAGCGGTGCAACAGATTTTTTTTAATAGCCAGCTACCACACACAGGTTCGCAGACTGTTGTACAGAACAACACTATATATGAGTTATGGACACAGTCCGACCTTAAGTGGCCTTTTAAATATCTATTTCTGCTGATTTATTGCCAAAACACTTTTTCAGAGTGACTGTGCAGAAATTTATGCTGTCCTGCAGGTTATTCCAAAAGCTCAAAGTATGATTGTCCTGGGATCTGAGTTCCCATTGTTTAGGTCCTATTTGTAGTCACTCACGAGTTTTCTTTAACTTGTCTCACATATCAATGGCAGCTACATTTGCAATAGAATTGTTGTTAAAGCTCAAATGCAGGCAAATCTGAATTTTTGGCACAACCTTTCCTAACCTCTGCAAATCTGCAACTTTCAATAAAATAAAACTAAGTTATCCTGCAATATGACCCTTGTTTGGACATTTTCAGTTGTAGGGTGACAACTCTATCCTCATTTCTCAGTTGTGGTCCTTCAATGTCCCCATGTCATACAGACTTTCCATAGTCTGGAAAGAGTCAACAGGTAGCAGTTTCCAAATATATTACACAGCACTACTGACACCATCAGGAAACCCAAAGTGAGAACTGATATGCAATCATCAATGGAGTACATGTAGTCAATAGGTGGCTGAAAATGGCCTCAGGAGATCTGAAGGATGCAATAAAGGATGAAAAAGTAAATGCAAGAAACTGAAAAAAAATGTATAATGATCCATAGCAATACTAAATGTCACTTAGGGTTTCCATTGTATTGTCCAGCATTTGAGGGGTGTCAGCGTAGACTGACCGTCGAACGCTTATCCCAAGAAGCTGAACACAATCCGTCCTCTGCCGAAGTCAATGCTCAGACTTCCGCAGATGTGAGCTGAATGGTAAAATCCATAGGATACAGAAGTGAATTTTTCTTCTGCAGTAATCCAGCAGTCAGAAGAGCAGTGATAATTTCACAGCTTTGAGGGGGTAAAGAATTTCACTTATTGCCCATAACTCCCAGAAGCCTCTGCAGCGCTCTCAGCTTGATAATGTAAAAAATACAAGGCTTCTGAGGACAAGAATACGAGGGCATGTTTTTAAAACTGTGAACTTTCACTAAATCTATTACTTTCATTTCAAACACATGCATTGGAAAGATTGTTTAGTTATTTAATTCCACCTTTAGAGGCAAATTCTAGTATTGGCACCACTTTCAAAAAATTAGGACATCTTAAAGTCATATCTCCTGCTTTATGCATACAGAAAGAGGAAGGAATGTCAAAAATTCCTGTTCTTCATATTCACAAAGGGCCTGATTTATTAAAGTTCTCCAAAACTGGAAAAGACAGACTTTCATGGGTGAACCTGGGTGATTGAACAAAACCATTCCAGGTTTGCTGGATCAGGTTCTCCCACTGTAGTCTATTTTATCCAGTCTTGAAGAGCTTTAATGAATCAGGGCTGATGGAGTGCAGCACTTAAGAGGAGGTGCCATGTTGTGAGATCCAGGGTCATAATACTCAATTTATGTACAAAAACAAATAGTACAATGCAAAGCAACATAGGAATTTTCTCCCACTGTGTTATATTTTTTAAACCAATTTAGTAAAATTAGAAACTAATTTCCTTGAAAGCCAAAATGCTCTACTTATCATTTGAGCCTGATAAAGAGTTTTTTTAGCAAGACACCTTTCCACTCTGTTTTCAGTACTGATGATGCTTTGTGCAAACTTGCATGCCTGCAATAAAAGAAAAAAACAAAAAGCCTATTTCTCTGCCATTAAAAAACTGTGTTCCCATATTGTGGTAAAGCACACAAAAATGAGCCTTTTAACATACGTTATGGCCAGACATAGCAGGGAGTTAGACACAGTGAGGTGCTGTGAAGTCATTCATTTTGAATTAAAAGTGAACCATATGTGAATTGTGGGGCACCTCATAACAATTCTGCATGTCTGTTTTTATTGCACATGCATTGCCAACCCTTTCAGAGATGCAGGGCTGAATTTAAGCCCAAAGTAATGGGCAAACTCATCTGCATTGACGCATAGGGATGATTTACTAAAAGAGTTTAGGCTGTTCACTTACAAAGGTGAATTATTATTTTGCATAGGTGATAGTTTACTTTGCAAAGAATACCCAATCATATGCAAATAAATCTAAAGAAAACTGTTTTCCTTGCATGTGATTGAATTGTTAGCCTAGCTTCATCCTATTTACTAAGCTAAGTGAAACATCCTTTTTGAAGGAAAATTCACTTTGCTAATTGAACTGCCTGCATTCCTTTAGTAAATCCACCCTATGGTGTGAAATGGTTCTAAAAGTATTCTGAGTCTACTATGCAGACCCAACACCAACTAAAGAAAATGCCCTGTCACTGCTACCGGTACTGATACCGGGAAAAAGCCTTTTTTTTTGCCTGACAGTAATCAAATAAAAATATTTTGGGATGCTCCTGCAGTCTGTAAGTAAAACTAATTAAAGAAGGAATGAGAAATTCAGTGCCAAATACAGTAAATTCTGCCAACGTTTGACCTAGCTTTGGCTTTCCCTGAAAACTGCTGAGTCCAAAAAATCAACTTTAAAGTGGAACTGAACCCTACTTAAAAAACTGCGATCAGGAGGGTTCTTTATGGCAGAATGAGTGATGTCCTGCAGGGGATGTCCCTTCTGCAATAAAATAACCTCACCTGCCTGATTGCAATTTTTTTAAATACACTCACCTGTCTCTGTTCCTTTGAAGGGACACCACGAGTTTTTCATCTCCTCTTCTGTGCTTTGGTTTTTGTTTGGCTGACTTGGTATGACATAACTCCTCCAATCAGGAGGTCATTCAGTCCTGGCATTTCCCAGCATGCTATGCTGAGCTGTGCATGTGCAGCTACGGATTTTTTTATTAGAAGACAGGGATCACTTGTTTCAGGTGTAAATGGGCCATTAGTCATCATGGCTTCTAAACAATAGAAAGCAAACAAGCAGCTTCCGTATCCTCACCGCAAATTCTTTCCTCCAAGAGACATTTATCTGGAATGGAGTTTTGTTTGAAGCTCCTTCTTTTTGGGCGTCAGACGCACACAACATATTCTAACTCCCAGAAAACTGTAAAAACTCATTATCCAGTGCTGCTTCTTGCCGCCTGCAAAGGGCATTTTACGTTTTATTAAGGATTTTTCTCCAGGCTGTTGAAAGTATTTTCTACTTTATTTTGGAGTTCATGGCAAACTCACTTATCTACAGCAAAAGAAAAGTAAAATTGCCCTAAGTACATCTGGTTGGAATGCTCAAGACATTAATACGTTCCCACAAGGGCCCAGAAAACAATACACGGCGAGCGGCACACCAAGATGAAATAACATCTTCCCGTGCTATTAGTTTACAGCCCGCGGATTCATATTTCAGAGGCGGAGGGGGAAAAAGAATCACTTATATAATTCATGTCACTGATAAACTGCTCCAGTGCTGGCGCAATCCAGCCAGCAGGTATTAACTGTATTTTTCTTAAGGAAATGAAATCCGCACAGTCTGTCTTGTCTGATGAAAGAGTCATCAAACGTCTTGAGCGGGATTTTTGTCATTGTCCTCTGTCATTGTCACTTTATCTTGTAGATGTTGTGTTACGGCTTTTTTTATGGAGCGATTGACTCATTTGTGTTTCCAGACTGTCGGTGATAAATTTTCATTCTAGGCTAGAAAAACATCAAAATGAGGCGAGTCTAATTAAAGGTATCTCAACCTGAAAACCAAAATGTAATATATTGTCGCTTAAAGAGAAACTGAACCATCAAAACAAAAAACTGTGGGCAGGCACCTCCTTTATTGAAGGAGGGGCAGGTGATGTCCCTTCTGCAATAAAATAACTTTACCTGCCTGATTACAATTTTTTGTAACTCACCTGTTTTTGCTGCATAGCGGGTACTGACATCTGCATCCAATACTATTTTGGTTATTGGAACTTCAGCCATCTTGAATGGCCAGGCCAGGATGACATGGATGTGGAAATATACACTGTCTGTTCCACAAGCCTATGGGGGCAGTGTTATGATATGTTAATAACACTGCCCCCACAGGCACCCAAGATTATAACACTGCTCCCACAGGCACCCCGGGCCATAACACTGCCCCCACAGGCACCCTTAAAACATAACATTGCTCCCACAGGCACTGCAGATCATAGCACTGCCCACACAGACACATCAGATCATAAGTGTCCCCTGATATGCACCCCAAGCTCATATGACTAACCCAAAAGGCACCCCTAATCATAACACTGCACCCACAGGCACCCCAGATGATAACACTGCCCCCACAGACACCCCAGATCATAACACTGCCCCCACAGACACCCCGGGTCATAACACTGCCCCCACCGGCACCCTTAAAACATAACACTGCCCCCACAGACACCCCAGATCATAACACTGCCCCCACAGACACCTGTGTTATATTTTTTAAACCAATTTAGTAAAATTAGAAACTAATTTCCTTGAAAGCCAAAATGCTCTACTTATCATTTGAGCCTGATAAAGAGTTTTTTTAGCAAGACACCTTTCCACTCTGTTTTCAGTACTGATGATGCTTTGTGCAAACTTGCATGCCTGCAATAAAAGAAAAAAACAAAAAGCCTATTTCTCTGCCATTAAAAAACTGTGTTCCCATATTGTGGTAAAGCACACAAAAATGAGCCTTTTAACATACGTTATGGCCAGACATAGCAGGGAGTTAGACACAGTGAGGTGCTGTGAAGTCATTCATTTTGAATTAAAAGTGAACCATATGTGAATTGTGGGGCACCTCATAACAATTCTGCATGTCTGTTTTTATTGCACATGCATTGCCAACCCTTTCAGAGATGCAGGGCTGAATTTAAGCCCAAAGTAATGGGCAAACTCATCTGCATTGACGCATAGGGATGATTTACTAAAAGAGTTTAGGCTGTTCACTTACAAAGGTGAATTATTATTTTGCATAGGTGATAGTTTACTTTGCAAAGAATACCCAATCATATGCAAATAAATCTAAAGAAAACTGTTTTCCTTGCATGTGATTGAATTGTTAGCCTAGCTTCATCCTATTTACTAAGCTAAGTGAAACATCCTTTTTGAAGGAAAATTCACTTTGCTAATTGAACTGCCTGCATTCCTTTAGTAAATCCACCCTATGGTGTGAAATGGTTCTAAAAGTATTCTGAGTCTACTATGCAGACCCAACACCAACTAAAGAAAATGCCCTGTCACTGCTACCGGTACTGATACCGGGAAAAAGCCTTTTTTTTTGCCTGACAGTAATCAAATAAAAATATTTTGGGATGCTCCTGCAGTCTGTAAGTAAAACTAATTAAAGAAGGAATGAGAAATTCAGTGCCAAATACAGTAAATTCTGCCAACGTTTGACCTAGCTTTGGCTTTCCCTGAAAACTGCTGAGTCCAAAAAATCAACTTTAAAGTGGAACTGAACCCTACTTAAAAAACTGCGATCAGGAGGGTTCTTTATGGCAGAATGAGTGATGTCCTGCAGGGGATGTCCCTTCTGCAATAAAATAACCTCACCTGCCTGATTGCAATTTTTTTAAATACACTCACCTGTCTCTGTTCCTTTGAAGGGACACCACGAGTTTTTCATCTCCTCTTCTGTGCTTTGGTTTTTGTTTGGCTGACTTGGTATGACATAACTCCTCCAATCAGGAGGTCATTCAGTCCTGGCATTTCCCAGCATGCTATGCTGAGCTGTGCATGTGCAGCTACGGATTTTTTTATTAGAAGACAGGGATCACTTGTTTCAGGTGTAAATGGGCCATTAGTCATCATGGCTTCTAAACAATAGAAAGCAAACAAGCAGCTTCCGTATCCTCACCGCAAATTCTTTCCTCCAAGAGACATTTATCTGGAATGGAGTTTTGTTTGAAGCTCCTTCTTTTTGGGCGTCAGACGCACACAACATATTCTAACTCCCAGAAAACTGTAAAAACTCATTATCCAGTGCTGCTTCTTGCCGCCTGCAAAGGGCATTTTACGTTTTATTAAGGATTTTTCTCCAGGCTGTTGAAAGTATTTTCTACTTTATTTTGGAGTTCATGGCAAACTCACTTATCTACAGCAAAAGAAAAGTAAAATTGCCCTAAGTACATCTGGTTGGAATGCTCAAGACATTAATACGTTCCCACAAGGGCCCAGAAAACAATACACGGCGAGCGGCACACCAAGATGAAATAACATCTTCCCGTGCTATTAGTTTACAGCCCGCGGATTCATATTTCAGAGGCGGAGGGGGAAAAAGAATCACTTATATAATTCATGTCACTGATAAACTGCTCCAGTGCTGGCGCAATCCAGCCAGCAGGTATTAACTGTATTTTTCTTAAGGAAATGAAATCCGCACAGTCTGTCTTGTCTGATGAAAGAGTCATCAAACGTCTTGAGCGGGATTTTTGTCATTGTCCTCTGTCATTGTCACTTTATCTTGTAGATGTTGTGTTACGGCTTTTTTTATGGAGCGATTGACTCATTTGTGTTTCCAGACTGTCGGTGATAAATTTTCATTCTAGGCTAGAAAAACATCAAAATGAGGCGAGTCTAATTAAAGGTATCTCAACCTGAAAACCAAAATGTAATATATTGTCGCTTAAAGAGAAACTGAACCATCAAAACAAAAAACTGTGGGCAGGCACCTCCTTTATTGAAGGAGGGGCAGGTGATGTCCCTTCTGCAATAAAATAACTTTACCTGCCTGATTACAATTTTTTGTAACTCACCTGTTTTTGCTGCATAGCGGGTACTGACATCTGCATCCAATACTATTTTGGTTATTGGAACTTCAGCCATCTTGAATGGCCAGGCCAGGATGACATGGATGTGGAAATATACACTGTCTGTTCCACAAGCCTATGGGGGCAGTGTTATGATATGTTAATAACACTGCCCCCACAGGCACCCAAGATTATAACACTGCTCCCACAGGCACCCCGGGCCATAACACTGCCCCCACAGGCACCCTTAAAACATAACATTGCTCCCACAGGCACTGCAGATCATAGCACTGCCCACACAGACACATCAGATCATAAGTGTCCCCTGATATGCACCCCAAGCTCATATGACTAACCCAAAAGGCACCCCTAATCATAACACTGCACCCACAGGCACCCCAGATGATAACACTGCCCCCACAGACACCCCAGATCATAACACTGCCCCCACAGACACCCCGGGTCATAACACTGCCCCCACCGGCACCCTTAAAACATAACACTGCCCCCACAGACACCCCAGATCATAACACTGCCCCCACAGGCACCCCGGGTCATAACACTGCCCCCACCGGCACCCTTAAAACATAACACTGCTCCCACAGGCACTGCAGATCATAACACTGCCCACACAGGCACATCAGATCATAACTGTCCCCCGATATGCACCCCAAGCTCATATGACTAACCCAACAGGCACCCCTAATCATAACACTGTCCCCACAGGCATTCTAAGTCATGACAATCCCCCACAGATAGCCCAAATCATAACACTGCCCTCACAGACACCTCAGATCCGAACACTGCCCCCATAGGCACCAGATCATAACACTGAAAACCCTGGGGACTTTTTGGCCAGGCACTGTGAAAGCTCATGTGCCTGGAGTTTGGCTTTAAGCTTTAAAGCAGACCTGATGCTGTGCCCTGAATAGGTTTCCTATAACACCCTACAAAAGAGATCCTTTGTAATACAAATTCTATTGTCACGCTCCCACATTATTTTCATGGGGATCACATTGTAATATATAAATGTTATAAATTTCCCTTATCCATAGAAACTCCTTTCATTTCATCCTGCAATAGAACATAACTCCCATTCACCATTCTCTGCAATACGATGTACACCACTGACTCTCCTGTTTATGGAGCAGTGAGATGGATATGAATGTAGGCCAGATGGGGTCTATACAATATATATTACTCACATGGGTACACATAGTGAGTATTGATTATGTGCATTTACAGAAACATATTGCAGGAACAGCGGAGTTCTCCCTGCCTGCTATATTGAGTATTTGCTATATATATATATATATATATATACATTCCATGTCTCCGGAGTGCATAAAAGAAAACAAAGAATGTGAAAACTCCAGGAAAGGCTGTATAGACAGCCGAAATATCCCATAGATAAGCATAAAGTTCTGTTTTCTGTCTTAATCACGCTGAGAATTCATCTCAATCTTTTCTTTAGTGCGATTTGTTTTTTCTTTCCTTTTTATTTTGGAAAAAATAAACTGCAGAATGAAGTTAGAACTGGCAGGAAGTCAAAAAGAATATTCTGCTGGTAAATGGTGAACAAATGAGGACGAGCTTTTGATCTTACCTGCAGGATAAACAATGTGCATCTCACATTGATTTGTCATCATTTTTTAATAGATAAAAATGCTGTTACAAATTAAAAAAAAAAAATAGCCAAACTAATCTTGACAGATCAAGGTGCAGTGTTTTGTGAATTTAAGTCTTTATGACACTTTTGCTATTTGAATGCAATGTAGAGGTGTTGTGTTTTTTGTAATGTCTAACCTTGGGTAAAATCTTTAATTAAAAGAGCAGCATTTGTTGGAAAAATGTAAAAAAAACACCCTGATATACCTTTTTTAATCCAAAAAATGCTTCCCTCAGTACTTCTTTTTCACCACAAGATGTCCTCAGTCTTCAGGGCTGAATGACACCAGGGTCTGACTGAGGATATACTGTGAGTACTGGGTGTCATGGGCCTTCCCACTCAGAAGGATCATGATGGCACTTTCCTTTTACAATGAAATGATGCAGAGAGCTTTACTTTGATGGTATCACCCCAATTAGGCTCGCATAATCATAACAAATAATTAGGAGGTTGGAAGAAGAGAGTACTGGTTCTTTACCTGTTTACTACAAAATAAAAAGGTTGGTCTGGGATGTCAGACTTTAGACGGGGGCAAGGGGTTAAGTCCAAAGTTGGGCTGGAAATGTAGTCACCAGGTGACGGCTTTGCCCAAAGAGGTATTCCCAATTAATTACGCTAACCCAGGCCACTGGGCCTAACAATACCCGTGTAGTTTATGTATTTATTGTATAGTGTAGTTATTGTAAAGTGTATCTAAAATCTAAACTATATTTATGGATACAGTTGTAAATGGCCAAAACTCCGTTAGTGTTTTTTTTACTGTGTCCCAAATGGGGAGAGTCTGCTCTCTATCAGTCCTGTTGACCATTATGTTAGGATTATATTGTTTTTTTTTGTGGTGTACTGCATCACAAAGCAGAGGTATTTGTGATTTACTAATAAAAAAGTGCATGGATAACCCAATCCAAACAACGTCTACCCTGGTGAAACCCATGTTAATATGCAGGGCATTGCACATTAACAGCATGGAGTAATGCATCACAATGAACCACTAAGGTCTCAAGGGTGCATTAATGATTTTTGAAAATAAAGATACCTGCATTTGTTAATTTCATTTATTTTTGTTTGGCTTTGAGACTAAATACTCAAATTCTTGAATAGACCAGCACATGACCAACACTGTTCAGGGCCCTTTTCACACCTTCGTGTTTCATTTGTGCCACAAAGAACAATATAAAGTGAAAAAGCACATGAAAAATAAGTTAAAATGAAGATTTTTTGTAGGAATTACTTGCTGTCTCTTTGTAAGTTCTCGTAAAAACACATGTTTTGTCATTAAAAAAAATTGAAAATGTTTCAAAATAGAAATATACATTTTATTACAACATTTTTAATGTCTTATGCCAATATTTCCGAGGTACCTCCAGAAAATATTTTTTTTAAAGGCATGTGTTTGTTGTAGAAAGGGACAGGCAATGCTCCTCCTGCCAAAAAAATCACACTTATCCCAGCAGCCCCAGGGAATGTGGGAAATGAATGTCATGCCAGTCTAGCTATTCAAGTAGGGTGCTAGGGAGAGAAGAAGGTAGAAGAAGGTTGGCACCTGTGGCAGTACAGGGGCAGGTGAGCGTATTAAAAAAATTGTGATCAGGCAGGTAAGGTTTGGGTCGTCTTAAAAAAACACATACCAAATGCACTAAAGCTGCATCTTGCATTGTGTTACATTTAAAAGACCCTAATGTATACCCAAAGTAAAACATTTTTATAATGGATAAAATAGAGGATGGCTCATCATCGACCTTCTGACCTGTGGACACAGTAGTAGATAGGTGGAAACTTCTTCACAATGAGGGAAAATTACCTCTTACATTGAGCCTGATTTATTAAAACTCTCCAAGCCTAGATAAGGTAGATTTTCATCTGTGAACATGGGTGGTCCAGCAAACCTGGAAAAGATTTTTTTAACCTCCCTAGCGGTAACCCCGAGAGTGACTCGGGGTAGAAAAAAGTTGCTACAAGTGGTAACCCCGAACCACTCTCTGGGTTGGAACACCTAGGGAAGGTTAGTAAATAGAGCGCTTACCTGATCCGCCGGGGTCCAGCGCCGCGATCTCAGTCTTCTTTCTTCTTCCTGCTTCTGCATCCGATGAGTCACTGGGGGAGTTCCCGGTGACGATGGTGTGTGTGTACGTCCCGGCTGGGCGGGGCGGGCAATTCAAAATCCATTTGTATTGCATTCAATACAAAATAACTGTACTGAATGCAATACATCTGATTTTTATGTGTAAAAACAGTACATTGTTTTCAAGAACATTTATTTTACAGTATGTATAATACTATGAGTATAATATGTATTTTTTTTTTTTAGGTTTATATTGTCTTTGGAACAACATATATTAGGTCCTGTCCTCATAACAACAAGTTGCCTTGAGGAAGGAACCCTGCACAGCCCCGGAACCAGGGGTGTAGTAAGGCAGGCACACGTGGGCACGCCATGCCCCCACCTTTTTCGGGAATTAGGTGTTTACATAACAATGATTCACATGCAGGCTCGCCATCGATAGTACCGTGCCCTCTCTTCTCTTTTTACGACTACACCCCTGCCTGAAACATTGGCTTATCAACATGTTGTGACAGCCCTTTTATTTTAAAGTAAGAATCCTGTACTTTGGAGTGTTGGTGACTTTGTCTTCTGTTTCCATGATTTCTATACAATAGCATCTGTGGTTGTGTACCCTTTCTATATTACCAGGTCTGTTTACTGTACTTAGTGCATTCCTATTATGAACATTGCCTAAAAATTTGGGTAATATTTGAATGAATCTTGGATGAAAATATTTACAAATAGTTTCTGTTATTCTTTTGCTCATTTCTTTTTTATCTTTTTATTTCTCCTATGCATTGTCTACAACCACAAAAAGAAACTATTAATATAGCGAATTCTTCTTTAATCTCATTGTTACGGGTGTACCGTCATAATCTAGCACAGCGACGACCTTGCCGCATCCTTACGGAACGCACTTGCTGCCACCGGTCTGACTAGCTAATGACGTCCTTCAGTTCACCCTGTGTTTAATACGCTAAAAGGTTACAAATGAAGATTCGGAAAAATGATATACAGTTTTAAAATAAATGGGATTGTGAAAAAAAAAACATTTTCCAGACATGCGCCCGCACAGACGTCTGACCTGTGGAGGAGACAGGAATACAGACAGACGGTCTTGTCCTCTAAACGTTTGACATTGTGAATGATTTTATTTCGAGGCGACATCTACTAATGTTGAGCAGCGCAGGGACAAGCAAGACTTCAAAGGCACAGAACAAAGTAAGCCGATGCTATGATATTTCACCCAGAGGTTTAATGCATTTGGGGGCTTCAGCGAGCGAAGGGGCCGACAAAGTCACTAGTTGATCAAAGGACAGTGTCATCAGGATGGAGCGTGATTTATACTTGTGTTCAAACTTTGTTATAAATGTGTTCATATCTATACTGTGCAAAGGAAGCTTTAAGCCGAAGTCTACATTTACGTTTACATTTTGTTTAGAGGAAAGTCAAACTTGGCTGCTGCAATGAGCCGGGAGACACTACTCACTATATGATGAAAATAAAGATACACTACAGGCTAAAAGCTAAATATACAGATGCTCACCTGGTTTTAGGACTTCTGTTTTGGCAGGAGTGGTCCTGTTTTTTTTTAGCAGCAGCTTTACTTTTGCTTACAGCCCCCTCTCCACCTGCACCCTGAGATTGACCAGTAAAAGAAGGAGCATACTGGTGAGCTCATCACTCTGCTCCTCCTATCTCCGATGAACATATGTGATTTTCTGATGCAGCATATGTGATTTGTTCCTTGTGCGGTTCCCCCCCCCTCCCCCCCTTTTAGGTTTTTGCTGTGCAGAGGGCACCATGGACTGCAAGAGGTGATACTAAACTAAATTCAAGTACTTGCTTGTAACCCCCCAAGTGGGTGTGGTTTCATGTCAATGCAGGACAAGAAGGAGGAAGGACCACACTTTTTTGACCTGCTAAGATTTAAATTCAATATTTATATATTTGGGCCAAGAAAATTTTCATGGAGTGGTTATGGGTAAAAAAATTGGTTTTAAGGTAGGCTTTCTTAAATCTGAAAATGAGATCCTATGTCACTTAACCCAGTGGTTCCCAACCTTTCAGGACTCACAGACCACTAAATCTACGGACTCCAGCCTGTGCATGCGCGGGGAGTTGTGTGTCTGTCAAAGAAACTTCCCCCAGAGTGATGTCATGATGCCAGAACCCGCCAAAGACACAACCCGCATTGAGCCTGCGATGCATACGGTAGACATGGCCATGGCTTTGGCCTGTGCGCCCCCCATCCGCTTGCGGTGCACTGGCCAAAGCCCGAACCACCGATAGTCTCCGTGCTCTCGCAGCCCAGATGTCACACAGCCATGCCCACTCATGGGCCGCGGACAGGGGGTTGAGGACCCCTGATTTTACCCTCTTCTGAGTCAACCTAGAGGTGTGTCATCATACAGGCCCGGGATTACAGTAATGCTGTGCAGAGGGGCACTTGCATATCACTTGTCATGTAACTTTTTTGCTGCAGAGAGGGCCCCCCACTGGTGATGGGGGGATGGCCCTCCCCAGTGGACTCTGGGGACAGGTAGGGGTGGATTTGGAGATATTGCGCAGGTGAAAATGACAGGACCTGGAAATGTTCTGAATATGGGGGGTAAATGAGAGGGCAGAATGGAAGGTGATGCCAAGACAACGTACCTGAGGGGAGGGACGAATGACTGTTTTAGTAACTGCTGGGAATATGTCAGCAGGAGATTTGGAATTTGAGGGGGGTGGGGGGGGATGATGAGTTTGGTTTTATCTAGGTTGAGTTTCAGAAATCTGTCAAACATGCATGATGATATGGCCAACAGGCAGCATGAAACCTTGTCCAGAACTGAGAGGGACAGGTCAGGGGTGGACAGACAGATTTGAGTGTCATCAGCATACAAATGGTACTGTAAGCCATTTAGAGGAAATGAGACTACTGAGTGAGGAGATGTACATAGAGAAGAGAACAGGTCCAAGGACTGACCCTCGGGGAACACCAACAGGGAGGAGAGTTGGAGAGGAAGAAGTAACATTGAAAGAAACTTGAAAGTAGCGGTCAGACAGGTAGGAAGTGAAGTAAGAGAGAGCAGTGTCATTGATACCAATGGATTGCAAGATTTGGATTAAAAGGGGGTGATCAACAGTGTCAAACCCAGGGGAAAGATCAAGGAGAAGGAGGAGGGAAAAGTTGCCGTGAGACCTAGCTCTGTGGAAGTCATTGGCCACTTTAGTAAGTGCTGTTTCGGTGGATTGGGCAGCTTTGAAGCCAGACTGGGGGGGGTCAAGGAGAGTTGCTGCTCAGGTAATCGGTGAGTCTTTTGTAGACAAGGTGCTTAAGATGTTTGGAAGATGGGAGAAGGGAGATGGGACAGTAGCTAGAAGGTAAGGAGGGGTCTAGTGAGGGTTTTTTTGGGATTGGGGGAACAATGGCATGTTTGAAAGTGGAGGGGTAGATATTAGTAGAGAGGGAAAGGTTGAATAGTTGGGTTTAGGGCGGGGGCCAGGGTGGAGGAGTGGATGCTGAGTAAATCAGAGGGAATTGGGTCAAGGGGACAGGTAGTAGATGGAGATGATGAGAGAAGAGAGAAGACTGCATCCACAGCAACCGGGCTAAGGGAGGCCAGTGATGATTTACAGATGGAAGGGGTGGATATGGTTGGAGTGGCCCTGTGAGCAGAGACATCATGTCTGATTTTGTCAATTTTATCTCTAAAGTAGGTGGCTATGACTTGGGCAGAGAAAGTAGTTGTGGGGGGAGCAGGTGTGGGGTTTAGGAGGGAGTCTATTGCTGAGAAGAGGATGCGTGAGTAGAAATACCAGCGGAAAAATAATTTTGCTTGGTGACAGTGAGTTCAGAGTTAAAGTGTTGGAGTATAGCTTTGTAGTCCATGAAGTCAGCGGAGAGGCCAGATTTCCACTGGCATACAGCTGCACGAACAGTCTTTTGTAAGTGTTTGGTGTGATTGTTGTGCCAGGGTGGGGGGTTGGCAGGGTGGGGGTAGCGGAAGGTGGCAGGAGCAACTTTATCGAGAGCCAAGGAAAGAGAGTAGTTGAACTGGGTGGCATCTTCATCAGGGGAGGTAATTTTGGAGAGAGTGGGGGTGGGGGATGTAAGGCAGTTTTCAGAATGGGTTGTGGTCAAGGTTATGGATATCTCTCTGCCCTTGGCCAGGTCTGGGATGTGGTGAAGGGGGGCAAGAGTTAGATTGAGGTTGAAGGTGACTAGGTTGTGGTCAGAAAGGGGAAATGGTGAGTTGTCAAGTTGACTAAGTTGAAATGGTAAGTTGACTATTTAATGTCCATTGATACTCTGCTCTAGTATGGCTCCAGTCTTTTGGCAATCTCCTATAGTAAGTCCAACGCCTCTGATAACCCTCTGTAGTATTATTGATCTCTGACTATTTCTAGTAGCATGCATTTTATTTACCTCCTATAGAACTCTCTGTCTATCATTTCTAGCATGTCTGTATTCCCCTACTTTCTCCTGTAGCATGCCAACTGTCTCTGACAATCTTGTGTAGCATGTTTGCAGTCTCTGAATCTCTCCTGTAGTTTGTCTGCATCTCTGACCATCCCAAGCATATCTCCCATCTTTGACCATATATTACAGAATATCTGTAGTCTCTAACTATCTATTGTAGTATGTCTGAGGTCTCTGACCATATCCAGTAATATGTCTACAATCTCTGACCATCTCCTGCATTATGCACAGTCTCTGAAAATTTATTGGATTATGCCCACAATCTGACAGTTTTTGTAGCTTCTCATATTGTAAATAAAGTAGGTGCCACTTTGGTAATGGCCTCTATATTCTGTAATTTTGGAGAAAAAGTATCAGAACTCATCCAATAACCATGCATAGATGACATTACTTAGCAGCAGAGATGGAACTTTTTCAAACTGATACACAGCCAGCACCTTTTCTTTCTTTGAAGCACGTTCTACAGTAATTAATCTTAATTTCCTTTTTATTGTAATGTGAAGCTCCTCACCTCAAAATGCAGCTATTATCAATTGTTGGATGAGCAAGGTACAATCCTTGTGTCTTTCTGTTCCATGAATGGCTCAAACAGAGCTGTGTTCAATTTCACAGGCAGCCTGAGGCAGCTCTTTAAGCAGCTCCGCTGAGAATTCAGCTTCAAAAAGTTTTTGGCATCATCGAGAACTTAACAATGTAGTGCTATTTTTTATTTTAAAAGAACAACAGTCATCTATTGCTCAGTGCTCCTAACTTTACTTTCCCGGTTGGCTGCTTTTAACAATTTAAATCAATGCGTTCCTAGCTTTTAGTGTAAAGTACCCCACTGAACAATGCAGAAGATCAATATTAGGAACAAGTGCTGAAAATCTTCTCCAATTTACATTTCAAACATTCACTGACCTGCAGAGTACAGAAAAAAAAATGAAAACAGGTTTAGGAATGTTTTCTTTCCTTCCCAGTTAGAGGTTTGTTAAGGGTTGTTTTATTGTTTAGCCAGCTGCACTTACAACTCCTTGGAAGCCTAATATGAAGGTATGAAATTACCACGTTCCTTATAGCAGTCAGGTATGGACCACTTGGCCCCCGCCACCATAAAATCTGTGATTGGTGCTCTTTAATCCAGTAAAAAATGATTCACAGAGACGGACTTGAAGGTCGATTTCTTTTCTGCACAATACCTGGCGACAGGAGTTAAATAATTGGATGTGGAACCTACAGGAAGGTCAAACACAATGCAATGCCAAACACATATTAGGGGTATATTTATGAATGTTTGCACCGATTGGGTGGTCAAACACAATTCAATGGTAAACAGATATTTAGGGTCTATTTATAAATGTTTTCATGCAAGGCTTTTGCCAATTTATTTTCCCAAATTTGCATAACATTACTAACTACAGCTTCCCAACTCTAAACCCACAGTTAAGTAAGGCAAAAAATCTAACTTCACTTGGGTCCAATTTGCCTACAACAGGTCATCTAAAAATTATTAGGACACCACCAAAATTTTGTTAGCCAAACTCTCAATTTGGACTGCTTCTAGCACAACATACTTGCCAATTATGGCTCTCATTTAGCTTTTTTGTGCCCTGCAGCAATCACAGGTCCAGGAACCTGTCACTACTTCATCCCCCAAAGCTGCCATCTTGGGACCTATATGGGCTTCTTGGAACATTGGGTTGCCACCAGTGATGTAAGAGTTACATTATCCCTGGCATCAAGCTACAAGAGCTGGGGAAACATTTTATTTGGCAAAAGAGGTGCATGTCATCTCTACCAAAACGTCTACTAACTAGTGACTTTTTGCTTATTGGGGGCTGTGGCTCCCTCCTTTGACCACTACATTATTTCAGGACTTCACAGTAAGATAGGGGTCAGAAAATGGAACTGCAGCAGGCGGGGGGAGGGGGCGGGGGAGAGGGGCACAGGCAACTTCCAATCATGGAAGTGTTAAATAATGAAGAATGAGACTACAGTGCTCGTACAGGGGGAACAGGATAAACATTAACCATTAGTAAGCTTTACAATTGTTTTAAAGTTTTGTATAGAAAGGTGGGAGGTTAGGACTCTCATCAGGTTTTACATGTTGTGCCCCAATGCGTGGATCATATTTAGGCATAAAGGTTTGATATATCCCCTCCCTTCCATATATAACCTAAATTGCCTTTATTTTATAAAATACAAAAGGAACTGGAGTTGTTGAAAACTCTTGCCATTGTTTGGATGCTGTCATCTAATCAAGGTGGCATCTCTTCTGTGACTATTGTCATCAAGAAAAACTGGGGAAAATCAAAAAATGTGAATTGTCACTGGAGAAGGAATAAGGAAACTGGTTCAACTCAAGGGAGATTTAATTGATTTTAGAAAGATTTCTTCTTACTGTTGTGTCTACAGTTAAAATTAAATTTCACATGGGAAACACAAGCAAAGCTAAAAATTAAAGCGGAACTAAACTGAAAAATAAAAAAATCACACTTACCTTTAATTCCAAAGATTCCTCGATCACACTGGAACTTTTTTTGATCGGGTAGCACGCCCTCCTGGAATGCTTCTTTGTCCTGGCGCTTCCTCTGTGCTGCCATCTGCGGTCTTCTTCTTCTGGGTACGTCACCTGATCTCCGACTGAGCAGGCACGAAATCGGGTGATATAGCCCGCTGTAAAAGGAAGAAAAAGGCATGCATAGAAGGAGCAGCCAAGAGCCTCCCGGGATGTGTGACATAGGTATCCCAGGAGGCTCTGTGCTCCCATTCAGTCTTGATCGCATCAGTGATGAAGACAGAAAAGGGGAGGTGTTTCACCCCTTTTTTCAAAAAGTAAAATGGTGTTGCAGTTAAAAAAAAGAACATTAATATTACATTATGGTTTGATTAAGGGTTATCTACCCTTTCATGTAAAGAAAAAAATTGAGTTTATGTCCGCTTTATCAAGGCATGGATGAGCTAAGTATAAATAATAATTATTGTTTTTAATTTATTTAAAAACTATCTTAAATTGCATGAATATTTATTAAAGAAATTTAAGCATGTGAATGTCGGGATAAAAAGAAATGGTGCATCATTTTATGGTGATGGTGTTCATTAAATGAAAGGAGAAATAAACATTTGCCTTGACCAATATTTAGGCTTGTGTTTATTTTAAAAAAAGAAAAAAAGCTATAAATTTGATGGACAACATGGACATGTTTATTTCTTTCAGTTTTCTTGATGCGAACCGTGCATGCAATTATTCTGCATTCTGTTATTAGAGAGAGCAGAACAGCATCTCCCCAGTAAACCTCATTAAAGTGGACAACTGCTGAGCCAATTTTTAATTTTTTATTTGCAGTGTTTTTACTTTAGCCTGTATAGTCGCATCATAGGTTTGTGTCCCTATACGCTAACTTTGAGCTGACTCAATCTGTTTGCTAAATACAGTTAAAAAAGAATTTAATAAGAGAAATTGCCCTCAATGGAGACACAATGCAATAAAGAGCATTGCTGCCAAGAAGTACAAATAACATTTTATTTGCCCTGTACAGGTCAATCAGCCTCTGTGGCCCACATAAACTGGGAATCAGGGGGCTTATTTAAAAAGTAGTGGCATTGTAGCACTACTTACAAAATTACAACATCACATAATAATAAATTACAGCAGCTTCTGTACCTTACTTGCAGATTGGATGCAAGTCTATGGGCAGAAAATGGTGACCTGACTTTTCTTTTCTGAAGTTAAAGTGGACCTAAACTTTGGAAATCAATTTTAAATGAAAGATAATTGTATGTTCTAAACTCTGATGGGCTCAAAACCTTTGCCCTGTCTCTGTGAAGTTCTCTTTCTGAGATTTTACAAGTTCTTGCTTGTGGACTTGATGCCAGTCTACAGCCAGGAAGTCGAATATCTCAAAAATGGTACACCAGTGAATAAAAGTAAAGCTATGAAGCTAATTATGCTCCAGAGGAGAACATACAATACTTTTGCTCTGTCTATGAAGTCTTAATCTTAAGATTTTCCCATTTCCTGCTATAGACCTGATGCCAGTCTACAGCCTGAAAATGGGAATATCATAAAAAATGGACATCACAGAAGCAAAGTAAAGGTATGAAGCAATATGTAGCTAATTATGCTCCAAGGGAGAAGATATGATACCTCTGTGAAGTTCCATTCTTCAGATCTTCTTGTAGATTGAAATTAGGACTACAAGCAGGATGTGGAAATATATTAGGAATGGGACATAAAATAGACAGAATAAAGGTACGTAGATCAATGTGGCTTAGAGGAGAACATACAGTTGACCCTGCTCTTTGCCTTTCCACTTGCTTTGACCATGGACTGTCCCGTATTCCCACTTGCTGCCTGCTCCAACCTCAGTTTGCCTGACCTCTACTCCCACCAGCAGCTTACCCAATACCTTAATCTTTGGCTGTGCCTACTTAAGCACTCTGTTTTGCTCACCCGTAGTGGGGAAAATTGGGGGGCTTGACCTAGTGTTTTCCCTGCAGAAAAGTAGTCCAGTGGCCAATGGACCATCACCCCTTGTGGGGTGTTCTGGTGAAAACTTGGTTGGTTGTCCCACACCAATTGCTAAGTGGCTAAGACCTAACAGCCATGTAGTGTAGAATCCAACTCTGTTCTTGACCTAGATGCTGGACAATCTAATTTTGATGTTATCTTATGTCGATAATTTTGGAGACAATTTTGGCAAAGGTTCACCCACACAATTTAGTTCTGTGTTAACTTTGCAAGAACAAAGTCAGGTTAAATATCTCCCGTCTGGTAGGGTTGAGCATTTCATAGAACTGGAAGGACATAAATGCAAATTCTGCAGATAAAACAGCTCCTATTTATGTATTTCATATTAGGCTGGAATTTATATATCTTCAGCTATCTCTGATCGTTTCTCTTTGTCCATCTCTCGACCTCTCAATGACAGCACTTACACCAGGCACATCATAACGAGGGTTTGTCTGTGTGATTTGAACGATAGCAGCAGGAGGTGGGGCGGGAGACCTGGCCGAGAGCTTTCACGCTGAATAATAGCCCCCCTCTCTGAGCATGGAGCGCACAATAAACCCAACCGCCATTCTGGTCTCTCTTGCACAATCCATCTGCCTCTCCCAAGGTGCCACACTCACAAATATAAATTGCAGCTCTAATTATCATGCAGCAATACATATTATCTTTTCATTTGGCTGATGTGATAATGGAAAGGGTCATTAAATCTAATCAAAATAAATTATTAATGCCCTCAAGATATTAAAAAGCCTGATATTTCTGCTTCATTAAAAAAGAATGAGGCCTGATTATTATGATTATTTTAGTGAGTTTGTATTAAGCAGAGATCGAGAAAAGGGTCCTCTATTAGTTAAAGTTTCCTGTGATAAATATTGGCAGCAAGGTGACTGAAAGGGCTTTAACTAAAACTACGGAAAGATTGCAATAACTTTCAGGTAGATCTTTCATTTCTTAAAGGTAAATTGTAATTTGGGACAGGTTTATATAATTTATTTTTTTAAATGGATGCTTTACAATTTTTGTACTATATAAATATAATATATTTACTGTATATACATAATCTTTGTTTAACAACAAATAGGTAATACAGGCTCTAACCATATTGGTATTCATTATTATGGCATTGCTGGAAGTTGTTTCCTTCTGCACCAACTCTCAAACCTGTGCATGTAAATTTTTGCTCAAGCTATTGAGCTCTGTAACAACAAAACAGTGTTTAGTAGAGAGGTATAATTAAACATTAAAATCCACACAGAGAAACAAACTTTAAAGTGGCTACAGATGTGATACATTTACAACTAAGAATTTTTTAAGGCACATGGCAATCCAACAGGTGAAACACTGTGTAAGTTGATATAAGCATGTGCCGTAGACAAACTGATGCCCACAGACCTCAATATTAGAGATGTGAAAACTTCTGAAAATTTTGATCAATTTTGGTTTAGCTAATAAAAACTCACAAGCCTCTGAAATTCAACATTTTCAGAAGTCTTATCGACCTGAATAGAAATTCCCAATCATTATGTGTATTACCGTGGAGCAAATGATTCTGCAGCATGGATTAAGAAGCTCCTGACAACGCTATGTTAGGAACTTATGTTTATGGGGTCCACAAATTAATATTAATATTAATACACAGTATTTATACAGCGCTATCATATTACACAGTGCTGTACAAAGTCGATAGTCATGTCACTAACTGTCCCTCAAAGGGGCTCCCAATTTAATGTCCCTACCTTAGTCATATGTCCTTTAATACAGTCTAAGGTCAATTTTGGGGGGTAGCCAATTAATCTAACTGCATGTTTTTGGGATGTGGGAAGAAACCAGAGTACCTGGAGGAAACCCATGCAAACACGGGGAGAACAAGCAGGCTCCTTGCAGATAGTGTCCTATGTGAGATTTGAACCTGGGACAGTAGCAGCTAATAGCAGGCTGGGAAACCCTAAACAAATTGGAGCAGGGATTTTAAGGAAGAAGTTCAGGACCGAGTGGCATGTTCCTTCTAGCTAAGGCTTCTCAGGCAATAGCAGAAGCTGATATAAGGCAAAAAAAAGTCTAAGTCACTTCATCAAAAACACTAAGTCACGTCATCAAAAACAGATATACTAAGAGGGAAGAGTGGGACCTGGTGGCATTGGTAGTCAAGCTTTGGGGGCTCAGGCAACATCAATGTACGGTATAAATAGGTTGAGCCACCTCTTAGAACATTGGGCCTAATTTATCAATGAAATCCGCGCTCGCTGGTCGCGCGTACTTTCGCGCCGTTATATCGAGCGGGTTTACAGCGGGCTGGAGTCATATGCGCTCGTTCATTCGCATCTCACTGCCAAGCCGGATGCTTGCCTTCATAACAAAATGGGCAATAGGGGTCGCGCATCCGCCAATTAAGGC
>NC_092864.1:34694031-34742874 GCF_032062135.1 Pyxicephalus adspersus
GGATCGCGAATACGAATGCGCGAGCGAGCTTCCGATTCTGCTTGATGAATCAGCCTCATTGTATCAAGGATACAAAAATGGAAAGGCAGGACCTGGTAGCACTGGAAATCAAGCTTTTGGTGTTCGTGCAACAGTAAAATCTGATAAAAAGCATAAACAGCCTCAAACACTTCTTCCAAAATTGTACTAGTGACAGTAAGATAGAAGGGTGGGATCAACATTTTGGTGCTATCGCAAACGTGGATATAAAGCCAAAAGCAACCTTAGCCTCCTTTTAAACAATTATACCTGTGACACTAGGAAAGAATATTGGGATCTGGTGACGCTGGTAGTCAAGCTTCAGGTGCCCAGGCAACAGCAGAAGGGATACTACCAGGGATGCTAAAATAGAAGGACAGGACCTGAGCTTGGGGGGCTCAGGGAACAACAGAAGCTGATATAAGGCTGAAACCAAGCTGAGATAGTACTTGAATTTGTACCAGGAATACTAAAATAGAAGCGTGGGACCTAATGGCACTGGTCGTCAGGCTTTGAGTGTTCAGGCAACAGCAAACATGAATAGAAGGCAGAAACCAACCTTAGCCACTTACACACAATTTGTACTAGAGATACTAAGATGGAAGGGTGGGACCTGTTGGTTTTTATATTCAAGCTTTGGGTGTTCAAACAAATTTATGGCATAAACAGCCTCATCCATTTCTTTAAAAATCATCTCAGGAATATTAGGATGAAAGGGCAGGACCTGATTGTACTGGTGGTTCAGTTTTGGGTGCTCAGGAAACAGCAGAAGCTGATATAAGGATATAAGGAAAGTAACGTGAACCACTTCTTTAAAAATTGTACCAGAGATACCAAGATAGAATAGTAAGACCTGATAGTCAAGCTTTGGGTGCTCATTAAACAACAAAAGCTGATAAAAGGCAGAAACCTTGAACCACTTGTTCAAAAACTGTACCAGGGATAGGAAGATAGAAGGTTTCTTCTTCAGCCACTTCTTCTAAAGGTGCTCAGTCTCAGCAAAAGCAAGTCAGGACATGAAAAACCAGATCACTGAAAAACAATGAAGTTTAGATTCAACTTGGTAAACTAATTTATTCTATCCAAATCTAAAACCATCCGATTTTCAAGATCAAAACTACATGCCAGCCAGAAGATCTTAAAGGTAACTAAAGGTGGAATGATTAAAAACTTTCCTAATTACCATTTCCCCCCAGAGATATGTCGGCCTAGGTGTTTTGGAGAAACTTTTAATTTTCTTCCATGTGGTCAGAAGACAGCAAAGCCTAATCTGTTATGTGCCAGAATGTTCAATGCCCCGGGAGCTAATTACAACTTCACATCACACGTTGTCGCATAAAGGGTTCAGAGTTCCAAGTTCATTTCAAGGAGAACATTTTATGATGGGGTTGTAGAGAAAAGCTAATGAAATTAACCATTCTCTTTACATTTTATTAGACGTATTGTCGTTTCCCTCCGAGTTGATTATTTGCAAGGCAGACATTTCGAAGGAAATAATTTGAAGTCAAGTCGCCCATGTAATTCCAATTTACTTTTATAATGATTTCCGAGACTTTTCTCTGACTCACTGTTTATTTAGACCAGAATGACGAAAACTTATTTATGCCGATGAGCGGAAACAACGGTGATAGGAAAATTAAGAGTTTTCGTATTAATGAAAAAGTTTTTTTCTTTTATATGTTCTTAAATCTCAACTTAAAGTAGAAATAAAAGTCCAATTACTGTTCTGTATTTGTTGAAGAACATAAATGTACATAATTTTTAAAAGCTGGTATGGTCTACTAAGTGATATGAGCCTCTTTTTATCTACGGCACAGCTGCTCTCAGGTAAAGGAGGATGGATAGGTATTTTTGTTCTGCCACTAATCTGGTGGCCAACATCATTTGATCCAAGTACATTTCTTCTGAGCCCATGTCATCCCGGACATGCCCCCAATGGTGTAAGAGAAGTAACATATCATGAGATCATCTCATTCTCGATATACCTGAAATGATTGAATCCTTGTGTTGCTTCTTCCTTTTACAATCAATTTCTGCTATACATGGACTGCAATTTCATGTATTTACATTGTTTGCATGAAAAAATATATATTTAATCATAAATTACTGATTACAGAGCTGCATTATTTGTTGTTTGTCTTTTACATCTACCTGGGATTTAGCTTTGAAGAATAGCAGCATCCACTCACCAGCATTCAATGTACAAACACAATCAGTGAGAATAGATAAAAATATTGACCAGTCTCTGCAAACAATTATTTCTGAGAAATTCTGTTGGTACAAAAAAAATGTTTTGCCCACAAGGCAGTCACAGTCTATAGGACATCCGCTACTGTTCAAATCATAACTGATCGGAAACAACTCCCAGTCCCAGTTATTACCATTATTGCTTAATGTGTTTGCTGTCAATTCTTCACTTATGATCATTTTTGTTTTGAAAGTATTACATCAGGTGGGGTTCCTATTGTTGTAAAGAGGTAACATGGGTTAATGCATGTTTTACCACATAAAGCTGCAGGGCAGTTTACTTGTAAAACAAAGTACCTGCAGAATGCAAAACATTCACTGCCAGCGATAGCACAGGCATATTTTTTTGGTCGTTGAGGCAGTCCATTAAAATAAATAGGCTTCCTTAATGGCATACTGTGTGTCACCATGTCTGCAATAATGTACCACAATAATGTGAACTATGCCCCATTCCTTCTTGAATGCCTGTCTATTGACCAGCCTAATTTATAGACTACAAATGAAACATGCCTGTAGGTACTATAGGTGAAAAGTCTTTGGAGCTGGTCCATCAACTCTGCCAGCCCTATGGATGTATAAACTTTACCATACCATATACTGTATACTCAAATATAAACCAATCCAAATGTAAGCTAATGTACTCATTTTTTATCTGGAAATACAGAACAAATCTTTGACTTGACTGTAAACCCAGGGTACAAAATATGTCTGTTACTACTAAATTTAAAATAGTAATCAAACAGAAATTTTTAAAAGGTGAAAAAATAAAACACATGAGCTCAGCCTGTACACTCTTTGAACCCTTTTTAATCAGTAAATTGTTTTTGTTCTTAGATGGTCCTTAGTGCATTATTGTTGGCCACCATCAGACAGTGCAGTGTCCTGGCGTAAAGAGTGTAACAAAATGTCCCTGACTAGAAGAATTTGTTATACACTTTTCATGAAGACACAACACCATCTAGTGGTGTGACCCAAATATAAACCAAGATTCTTTTCTATTGGCATTTTGAGGGAAAACCCCTTGATTTCTACTCAAATATACACAAATATCTCAGACTTTACTGCCAGCCAACCTTTTGTTGCACCCACCTCAATGATAATCTGATTTCCCGGGGTTTAGTCAGAGCCACCTACATATAAAAATGCATAATTCTGCATGTTCAGCCAACTGCTCCTGTGTCTTTTTGTAATAAAATATTCATACCAAGGCTGAGAGGGAAAAATCTGCTAGTGTAAAATTGGGACCGACAAGATGTAAAGAAGGCTTCTACCGGGTAGATAGTAGAATATTCCCCTGAAAATTTCTGGTGGCTCCTGCTGTCATCTCAATGACATCAGCTAGAATCTCTTTTCACCAACCAAAACATCCGTTATCCATAGGTGAACCACCCATCAAATTCAGCCTGTAATAAAATGGGTAATTGGATCAGAGGTGAATAATACACGATACAAATTGCCGTTTTTCTTTACTTGTTCCTTTTATTTCATACAATTGTAACGGTTTTAAAAAGCTTTTGTAATTGGTAATTTGCAACTGCCCAACCTTGCATGACGGGTACACTCTAATTTATAGATTACAAATCAGAGGTATCAGGGGACTTATAATGAAGCAGGTAATTGCAACCCAGAAAGCAGAACAGGTGAATCACACCAGATATGGATTGCCATTTTTTCTCTCGATCATTTCCATTCGTGCAGCTTTTAAACACTTTGAATTCGGGTTTGTTTTTGCAAGTTAAGTTTTTTTCTCTCTTGGCCATGTAATTGCCACCGGCCAAACAGAACCGATCAATATTAGGAGTTTAAAAGAGCAAAGTGTTTTGATGGCTGCCTGAGAAGAAAGGTGAATCATTTTTATTTCTCGGGCATAATTGGTGGAATGAAGCGGACATGAACGCAAAAGAAATAGCTCCACATTCTGCTGCTGTATTACTGTACAAATAACTGAAGAAAATGAATCAACTGCCTAAACAAAGAAGAAATCGGGACTGTGCTATCTAAATATATGTGAATGTGTTCCGCATTGATCTGGAAAACTGAGATGCCTAAAGCTTTATTCCAGACAAACAGATGTATATTGGGACAAAATGAATATAAGGGAACTGTATTACCTGTCAAAGGATTTATGTACCTATGCTGTTTGCATTTACAAAAAAAGAAAAAGTACAATATGGTTTGTATAAATAAACATATTCTACTCAGTATTTTATAATTGTATTAGGTTCAGCTTAAAGGTATATTTCTAATATACCACTATATCAATAAACAGCAATGTCAGGATCCAAACCCCGGAACGCTTATTGCAGTAGCTTTATCTACTGAGCCACCAAAAGTTTGGGATACCACCCTTTGCATGGGATACCACCCTTTGGGATACCACCCTTTGCATGGTCAATTTTCATAGTTCCCGTTTCCTATTGAACTCTGAACTTCTTGATCCTCCCCTAAGCTTCCTAATTAAACCACTCCCCTGAGCTTCCTGTTTGCCAAATTTCTAATCTTGTTGCTTTTTGGGCTTGGTGCTTGCAATAGAAGAGTCCACAGCAGTATTATCTACTACTGCTGAGCAACATAGGGAGCTCCTGAATGAACACTCCCAGCTACTTTTGTGTTGCAGCAAGATGACCTTGAAAATAGAAACAGGCAAAATAATATTCGCATTAGAGGTTTGCCAGGGTTAGTGGAACCCCAGAGTTTGCCGCAAGCTGTCACTGATCTATTTACCAATATTTTGGGAGCTCCTGTGGAATCCCCTATCCTGCTGGAGAGGGTTCATAGAGCTTTGGGGCTGAGATCGAAAGACCCAGAGAAACACAGAGATGTAATCTGCAAGTTGGCCTCCTTTCCAGGTAAGAGGAGATTTTAAGAGCTGCCCACACAAAATCTGAGATTTTATTCAATAGAGCTCCGGTCATGCTTTTGCAGGACTTATCGTGACATACTCTGGGGCTTCCCAGAGCCTTGAGCCCCCTGTTGGAAATGTTACAGCAACATGGGATCAGATATAGATGGGGCTTCCCCTTTCACTTGATGGCAAGCAAAGATTGCATGTCGGCTGTTTTTCGGAGTGCTGATGACTTACCTTCACTGTTGGCTACATTTGAATTACCCCAGGTGTCGCTCTCTGATTGGCCTAAGGCCCCGGTTTTCTAGATGTTCCAACGGGCACTACATGGTTGGTTTATCAGAAGAAGCGCAGCAGGAAGAGGTCGAAGTCCGACCTGAATACCTCAGCTTGATTGCCTTTGTCTTGTTATGAGAGTCCGTGAGGAAACATATCTTTCTGATTTTTGATCAATATTTCAGACCTTTGATTGGTTCATCTGCTTGGTGGACTCAGTTATTCATGATGCAACTTGTTTATATGGCTGATTGTTCTTTATATGTTTTTCCTTTTTGGCTGTTCTGACGGGGGACAGGGGTACCTGCCTCTGTTTGGTCCTCGCAGTCCCCACCTCAGGGCCCTGACTCTGGTAGTGAGGGGTGATTGGTCTTTGAACCAGTACCCTCTAGAACCTAAGTGGATCGGTGCATCCTTGGTAGTCTCTGGGCGTTTTAGTCTTTGTGATAAGACAGGGAGGCACCGGTGCTTCTTTCCTCCTCCTCTTTATTTTCCCTGTTGTCCCCCCCCCTTCTTCCCCTCCTCCCTATCCTTTACTTATCTTCCCTACCATACCTATTTTACCCCTAAGTTGGTTACACAGGAAGTTGTCTGCTGCACTTTTGTTGTTGCTTTGCACACATTTGATCTCAGGTTAAGCATTAATGGATACAATTAAAATAGTTACTTTGAATGTAAAGGGACTGAACACACCGAGGAGGTCAGCCCTTCTGGCAGAAGTTCATAGATACAGAGCCCAAATAGCTTTTATGGTTGGGACATTCTGACCTGATCCATGTAATACAATGCTCAAAAGGGGCTACACCATTTTCAGACCATGCCCCAGTTTTCCTCCATCTAATACTTAAGCATGTGATTCCCAAACGAGTAGGAGGTCTGGGGGTCCCCAACTTCTCTCTGTGTTATGCTGCTTACCACTAGTTGCATGTACTGGACTGGTGTTAGGAAACCCAGCATTCACTCCAGGACTGGGATGTTAGAAATTTCAAGGGATTTTGGGAGAAGGGGTTAGTAAGGGCACAAGACTTTATCAGCGTGACCGAATAGTTCTCTTTGGAGGATCTCCAACGCCCCTCTGTGCCCTTTCAGTTGGATTTCTGGAGGGAAGCACAACTTTCGCATTTCCTAAAATCCGTACCTGACCCATCAGATTTTAAATGATCGCTTCCAGATTTTGAGCGCCTATATCTGGGTTCTGGGGATACATGGCATGTCCTTTCTAAAATTTATCTTATGCTTAATGATGTTCCAGACAATTTTACACCGACTTTCCTGAGGCTTTGGGAGAGGAAGTTGAATATACATCTTACACTGTCCCAAAGGGAACAAGTGTTATTTTTGGTTTACAAAGGTATGCTTAATAGCAATATGCAGGAGGTTGGCTACAAGATACTGTCAAGATGATATAGAACCCCTGACAAATTGCATACTATGTTTCCTTGGAATTCAAAGCAATGCTGGAGATGTGGCTCTTACAAAGAGACTAGGCTCCATATATTTTGGGTGTTGGGGACGTTTGCCAAAAGATAACACTTAAAAAACTATAAAAACTTAAAAAAAAAAGTGTTTAAAAAACACAGAAACAGTGACTGGAACTTTAATGATACCTAAATATTTTTTTTCCAATTCATATTCAAGAAGAAACATAAAAACATTCCATTATTTTATCATAGTTACATAGTAGGTCAGGTTGAAAAAAATACATAAATTCATCAAGTTCAACTACTAGGGAAATAAAAATATCCTAGATATAAAACACTATTTCGGCACTAAAATACCCTGTTGGAATGAACATAGCTATGTTGATCACTAAATTAGGATTTGGAGGGTGTCTGGATTGACCCTCGAGTGGTGGGCTGTGGCTCTCGCCGTCCCCCTGTGCTTGCCTCTGCACTGGGTTACAAAGTGTATCCTTTACATTGTAATTAGTAGGTAATTAATGAAAATTGAGATTGTGACATATATCTTTAATTTTTGTATTGAATATGACATGATACATGGCAATAACAGTAATCTCTGTATTGTAGTGCCGAGATACATAACAGTGTTGAATTGCATCCCTGAAGAAGTGGTCTTTGTCTACGAAACGCGTTGGGTAAGGAAAGGTAAGGAATAATCTCAGCTTTTGTACCACGCAAATATGATATGCTTTTAATGTTTAGTGGACAATTTTATAGAAAACATCTTTGTAATAAAGTGTTGAAAATTTTATGGAAAATAAATGTAGTGAAAGCCCCATTGGTATATTTCCAATTCGTTTTTTTTTATGCAGTTTGTAATTGGGGGTGTTGATAGTATTAAATAATTTTGGGATCCTATAAGAGGAAAATATATTAATAAACTATAGTAGTTGCTGAAACTTCTTCCTGAGGGAGCCTATTCCACATTTTCACAGACTTTACAGTAAAGAATCCCTTCCCTATCCGGAGATAAAACTTCTTTTCCCCCAGACGCAGAGTGCCCTCTTGTTCTTTGTAATGATCTCAAAGTGAATAATTGGGAAGAGAGTTTTCTATATGGACCATTTATATAAATATACAGGGTGATCATATCCCCCTTAAACGTCTCTTCTCAAGGGAGAATAGACTCAGCTAGTTCAGCTAATCTCTCCTCATAGTTCCTGCATTCTTTTTATTAGTTTAGTTGCCCTTCTCTGCACTCTCTCCAATTCCACAATGTTTTGTGAACTGGTACCCAAAACTGGACTGCATACTCCAGATGTGGTCTGACCAGTGCTTTGTACAGGGGCAGGATTATGTCTCCATCCCTGCAGTCTATTCCTCTTTTAATACAAGAAAGTATTTTGCTAGCTTTTGATATTGCAACTTGGCATTGCAGGCTGGTATTAGGTCTATGATCTACCAGAACCCCCAGATCCTTTTCCATTTCTGACTCCCCCAACTCTATTCCCCCTAGACAGTATGACCCACGTATGTTGTTAGCCACTAAGTGCAAAACTTTACATTTATCTATATTAAACCTCATTTGCCACTTGGCCGTCCAATCAAACAGTACATCCAGGTCTGCTTGTAGATTATAAACATCCTGTATAGACTATATTCCATTAGATGGTTTAGTGTCATCTGCAAACATAGAAATGGTAATTTTAATCCCAAACCCTATATCATTTATAAAGATGTTAACCCTATATAATTTATAAAGATGTTAAACAGTAAAGGTCCCAATACCGAACCCTGGGGTACACCACTAATATCCTTAGACCATTCAGAGTATGAATCATTAATCACTACTCCCTAGATGCGGTCCTTAAGCCAGTTGTCTTTTCTAAACCTATTGACTGACCCTAACTTGCATATTAACCGTCTGTGGGGTACTGTGTCAAATGCTTTAGCAAAGTCCAAGTACACTATATCAACTACTATTCCACTGTTTACCTGTTTACTTACTTCCTCATTAAAGAGAATAAATTTGTTTGACAACTTCGGTCTTTTTTGAAGCCATGCCGACTATCACTTATAATATTATTTTCTAGCAGAAACTCCTTTATGTGGTTCTTTATCAAACTCTCTATGACCTTTTCAGCTTGGGACATTAAACTAACTGGTCAGTAGTTACCTCGTAATGACTTTGCGCTCTTTTGGAAGATAGAATCCACATTGGCCTTACGCCAATCCATCGGTACCATGCCAGTGATTAAAGAGTCTCTAAAAATTAGAAATAATGGCTTTGAAATAACTGAGCTCAGCTTTTTGAGGACACGTGGATGTAATCAATCAGGTCCTGGTGCTTTGTCAGCCTTAATTTTTCCCAACTGTTTCTCTATCATATCAATCATTGAGCCATTGTGAACTGTTTAAGGCAATGACATTGCTTTTTTAAATTTGGACTTGAGCTCTGCCATTTTACTTTGTGTACACAGAGCTACAAAAAGTGTTTAGTAAATCTGCCTTTACTTTATCCCCAGTTACCAACCCAGAAACATTCTTTAAGGGGCCTACATGCTCAGATTTGATGTTTTTGCTACTAATATATTTAAATTTTTGGTTGGGTTTGCCTTACTTTTCTTTGCAATCTGTCTTTCATTTTGAAGTTTTGCACATTTTATCTCTTTTACATCTTTTGTTATATTCTTTATAGTTTTCAAACGATGATGGTGATCCTTCATTTTTATATTTTTGGAATGCCCTTTTGTTGTTCTTTATGGCTTTTATAACATCAGCTCTGAGCCACATAAGTTTGAATTTAAACCTCTTAAACTTATTACCCATTGGAATATATTTTTCAGTGTGCTTGTGTAGAACAAACTTGAAACATTCCCATTTCTGTTGTGTGTTCTTTGAAGACAATATTGTCTCCTAGTCCACATCACAGAGAGCTGTGAACCAATAATATCCATAGAAACAAAAGCTTTTATCAGCATCATTACAGTTATCATCCATGATATGAAGTATTAAACCTTCAATTCTTATGTACATTAATGAGCAATACAACCTAAATGATCCGATATTATTATAGATGCTCTTCTACGCGTTTTGCCATATACTTCTTCTGGAAGAGTATACGCAACCCATATGTCTATTGGTATTTTTTTTTTTTTTTTTTTAGAATCTCGCGATCCGTGAAAAACACACCCCGTGCTCGGAAAAAAAGTGAAAAGTGCAAAAACACTCCACAAAAACGCGTGCACTGGGGTACTATTGGTAATCCCTCCTCTAAAAAGGAAGGGCCACCCTTTTCCCCAGACCCTCTGAAGCCAAGCTCCAGACGAGGGCTGGGTACTAAGCCCATCCAGCCGAAGCTGGAATGGACTTACTTGCCTCTCTAGCCGTAACCAGAGAGGGACGTTTTCTCCATGGGACCGCCAAGGCAGGTCCCACCGGATACTAAAGTGGGAGCTCTCCTGAAGAGACGCTACCACTGAGGGAGAGCACCTGGTTTTTAGGCCAAGGCGCTCTCCAGACGTCAGGGCTAACCCACAAGGGAATAGCACCCTCCATCAAACAAGTGGCAACAAATACCACACCAGTGATGTGACAAACATAAAAATACATTAAAAAATAAGTGCTCGGTGCATAACACACTGGGGAACAAGTATGTCTATTGGTAAATGCAGCAGACCAGAGTATTATCAGACAAAGTATAAATGTGATGGTGGGAGCCAGGCGGAGAAGGACCAATCATGGACCTCAAGTCAACTTACTGTCACAATAACACATATAGGAGGCAAAATGTTGAAAAAAAGGTGATTGGATTTGACTTTTTTACCAGGAATTTTTTAATATAACCCCAATCATTTCACTAATTGAAAAAAATAATTAAAAATGCCGATTTGATATTAATTAATTTTTCAGCCTTATTACAAGCTTTCATTGATTAGAGCAGCCTATAGTGTAATTTCATAGTCACGTAGTCGTCTACAAATATATAAACATGGTAGAAAGACTCTCAGTCATAGATCTTTATGATACACATAAAAAATATATAATAACACATACATTTTATTGATTAAATCACAAAAATGGTGGGCTTTATTAATTAATACCTCTCGGGTGCTAACATAATTAAGCTGTCGGTGTGAGATCAGCACTTTTTTTTCACGCTGTGAAAGTCCTCTTTGATGAAATGACAGGAGCAATCTTTTAAATCGATGTAATAAAAACTAAAATTAAAGCCTTCTCTTCTGTAATAGTATAAACAGGCCCGATACAATTAGCATCTCTTTTCAATTTACACCCTGTGAGAAGTGTTATATATCAGCCCAGAACAAGATAGAAGTTTTTCTTTCAGTGTGCAATTACAAAATGCCCCGCAAGCGGAGCCGAGCACTATGGATTGGCTGTCACCCGAATTGTGTACCGTCTACTGACAGGAGAATTACTTCTCATCCTATGTGGCATGAATAAAAAAAAAAATCACAGCTTTTTTTCTCACGTTGTAACAAGCTCTTTCAATGTTTGTTCTTTTGATTTATCGTCCACTCCTAAAATGAAAAACACCATTTTACGTTCTTTGCCATCCTGCGTAGCCTGCTAATTAAGACATTGAATGCATACAGGACACTGATATCTGCCGAGGGAAAGTTAGAGGGTTGATAATTATCTGGTCCTGGTTAACTGCAACCTCTTTTTGTCAGGGAAAACTTGGAAAAATTAAAATGTTACAGTAGAATGCTGGACAAAGTTCTAGATTGGAAGGATAATGACCCATTGTTGGTGTCTTTCCCCATTGGTATCAGTAGGTGGAATGGTGCTGCATTGTTAGTGTCAATGGGAGAAAACATGCCCTGTTGTTGGTGTCAGTGGAAGAAATATGGCCCCATCACTGATGTCAGTGGGTGGTACATGGTTGGTGTTGGTGTCATTGGAAGTAATAATCCTCCATTATTGGTGGCAATGGGAGGAAAAGTGTCTCATTGTTGGTGGCCAGGAAAGGAATACTACCAATCCTTGTTGTCAGTGGGAGAAAAGTGTCCTAATATTGCTATCAATAAGAGAAATGGTGCCCCTTGGGCAAGGTGTTCTATCATTGGTACCAATAAGATGAATAGCGCCCCTTAATTGGTGTCAGTGGCAAAAATTTTTTTCTTTTATTGGTGTTTGTTTTTGAGTATTGTCCAATTCCCAACGTCAGTTGGAGGAATAGTGTCTCATCATAGGCAGTTCATGATGTTTGTGGAAGGAACAGTTTCTAATTCTTAGTTTTCATGGGAGGAATAGTGTCCTTTTCCTGAAATCAATGCGAGGAAAAGTGCCCCATCATTGATGTGGATGGGAGGAATACTGATACATTGTTGGTGACAGTGGGGGAAAAAATGCCTCATCACTGGTGTCAATTAAATAAATATTGTGCTGTCCTTGGCATAATTAAGTGGAAAAGTGCTCCTTTATTGATGTCAAAAAGAAAAATAGTGCCCTGTCTTTGCATTTATTGGGGGAAATTGTGTCCTATCATTGGTGTCAGTATGAGTAAAGTGCTTCTTAGTTGGTAGTAATGGCAGAAAAATTGCTCTATTATTGGTGTTTGTGGGAAGAATATTGCCCAATTCCCAGCCTCAGTAGGAAGAATAGTTTGTCATCACTGGTCTCAGTGAGAGGATTAGGAGGGTCAATGGGAAGCATTGCCCCCCATTATTGGTGTCAATGGAAGAAATAGTGCCACATTGTCAGTGACAACGGGGGTAAAAGTGCCTTATCATTGGTGTCAATAAAAAAAAAAATTGCCCCATCCTTGCTCATCTTCTTTGGTGTCAATAGAAGACATGGTGTGCTATCACTGATGTTCATAAAAAAATAATGTCCTTTGTCTTTGTGTCAGTCATGATTGGTGTTTGTGAGAAGAATATTGCCTAGCTACTTGTCTCCATGGAAGAAATAGTGTCTCATCACTGTTCTCAGTGGGAGGAGGAGGAACGAAGCCCCATCTTTGGTGCTCCTGGGAGGAATAGCACCCAATTCTTGGTTAAAATGGGTGGTCTTGTGTTTTATCATTGATCTCAGTGGCCTAAATAGTGCCCCATTGTTGGAGTCTTTTAAAGCAACAGTGACTCATTGTTGGTATCAGTGTGTGTGTGTGTGTGTGTGTGTGGGGGGGGGGGGGGGGGTTGAAGGTAAGCCAAGATCCGGCAAAACCATGGGCTGCAGTTTGGGATCCGCTGAGGTAGAGCATCTGTTTTATTGCTAAATTTCCATTAGGAACGGTAACAGGAAATCAAACATCCTTTTCCATACACCCTTACATACTGTACAATATATATATATATATATATATATATATATATATATATATATATATAACATTTTTAATTTCCCTTACTCCCTTACTTAGGGCTATGCACAGGTCTAATTTAATGCAGACCTCCCCAACAGCATATACTTTACTTCCACATTGTTTTTTCAGCAATTTTTTAACCATGTTTCACTTCAGCAGCATGGGTAGAATAAATAGAAAGTATTATTTTACTTTTGATTCATAATAAAATGAACTACCATCAGATATATATATTTTTTTTTTAGAACTTGCTATGCCAAGTGTAACTCTTCAAAGTATTTTTTACATCACAGTACTCTCCCTGACATTGCGTTTCTCTGCCTTTTTCTTCAAAAAGACAGAGCCATCTTTGTTAAGGCATTCAATAATCAAGGTCAGCAACTTATTTTTGGGATGCTGGTTCACCAGACTGGAGTTTAAGGACAGCTTTTTAATGGTAAAAAGTTTATCCTTATTCTGAATCACCAACTCAGAATGGGTATGCAGCTCAAGTGTTCAGTAAATAGCGTCTGAACTTATGCCGCAGGTATTAGCATGCTTGTTTTAGGTGTGTGATTAAAATGAAAAGATCCAAGCAATTGGTATCCCTTAGAATGAGTTCAGCAATGCCACTTTCCATAATATTCTACTGATTATTCCACTTGAAAATTCTGATGCACTATTTGGCTGCTATGTGTGCCTGTACACCATATGCTCTTCACACAACCCTAAAGTAAAGTAAACACACTATAGAACAGAAACCCATAATGCCATAACTATGCAATAAAGCCAGTACTTAAATTTCTCTTATTCTCTGTGCATTTTGTCAGTTGAAAAGGCATTTTTGTTCATTTGATTAATCCCTAACAGGATAATACTTAGAATGCGTGTCATTTAGTGACAGGTCCTCACTGGCGAGGCAGATAATGCGCCAGCAGGTTTAATAAAGGTTTAATAAAGAGAAGCCCGAGCTGAGCTGCCCTCGCTGAGATCTCTCAGATCGATGTTAATTTGCGTGCTACGGCTCTGACGGCCATGCTGGACTGGCTTTTATGGATTTTGAGGATGACTTACGACCTTGAAGTCTATTGAGGAAACCCCATCTCTTTGAGTTTGTCTATGTACACCAGCATTTATCAGTTGTTATGCGGTAGGACTGGGGAACAGTATATATCTTGACCTGCACACCTCCAATGCACCTCTTCTGAATTTTTCTTTACTAAAAAAAAAAGGAAAGGAATTAAATCACTGGTGGTAAACCTCCACATAGAAGACATGGAAGGTTGGGCCAAAGTTCCAGATGTTCCAACTACAAGAAAACCCAAGAGGAATGACAGATATTTTTTAAATGTGTATTAATGTATATTATCAAGAGATGCATTTTTTTTGAAGGAAACAACTATTTGTATTACATTTTATGCTCTTGATCTTTGCAGCCACTTCCTATCTCAGTTCACTCCAGTGATGGCTGCTTGGCATTTCCCATGGTGGATTTTATAATAATGACCAAAGTGGACCATGCCTGCCTAATGTGCGTATTGTAATGGACACTTGTAGACTTCATTGGAAGCCCCATGAGTTATGTTGCCTAGAGATGAGCGAAATGGTAGAAATCAAGGAATTGGACTGCTTTTTGGAAGTTGAAATTCATTTTTTTAAATTAAGGTTTGATGGCCTAGATTTGAACATATATACAATATATTGGCTCAATCTATCATCAGCCAGTCAGCTGTCAACATCTGCCGAATGGATTGGCTGATAGGCTAACAGCAAGTGCAATAACATGGACCTTTGTGGAAGGTACAACAGATGTTATTTTAATAAATTTGACAGATATTTCTAAAATTATATTAGGATTTTAAAGATTTCAGGGACTGGGTTTACATACACTTAAATGTACATGAAACCATATTGGTTTCAAGGTACATTTGTGCCCTTGTGGGTTTGGCCTCAATTTTAATGCTTCATCAGCAGCATTGTTGATAGTGGATACTGGTGATAGTATGTTTGTTACACAGTAGGAGTGATATCAGGTGAGCATTATGACTCTGGTGATGAACGTATGTTCCATCCAAAAGTAAGAAAGAAATATTGGGCTTTAGATATTCTTTAAGGGCAAGAACAGTTTTGTTGACGATTGCCACTGAAACTTAAAGTGAGGAGGCATCAGATTAGGCAAAATCTTCCAATGGGGACCCCTGTTCCTGCGACAACTCTGTAAATTATAAATTCCGTTCAATCTGCGCAACAACAGATTAACCATTTTCGCCAATTCTCTGTCTAGTCATGACTGGTTGGCCCTTGCACAATCTTACCACTTTCCTGCTTTAAACCTCACCTCTAGAACTGACTGTTCTTTTGCTTTCTGATATATCCCACCTTGTGCCTACACAGTTTAAGATCTGGTGCCATGAGTAGAAGAAAAGAAAGAGGAGAAAAAAAAAAAGAGAATGGCTGTGCCCGCTGTTCCATCCACACTGGAAAGAAAAAGGAAGCTGGGGCAGTGTGGGACCTACTGGACTCGGATTCTGAAGGACTCTTTAAAAGTTAGGATAAGTGTTTTATATAAATATATATATATATATATATATATATATATATATATATATATATATATATATATATATATATATATATTGTAGTTTTTTTGGATAGTATAATAGAAGGCAAATTGTTATATTGATATCATATTTCAAAAGGGTGCCCCTGGTTATCAATCACAGGTTATTAGGAGGTGATTAAAACTTTGAATGTGTGTGATATATTGCCATGCAAAGCACTCTGTACCATTGTGATCTGTAGAGATTGAATCATGTACAGTACACAACTGTGCATACAGACGAGGGGACAGCATGTTATAGATTACTCCATTCATTTCCCAGAGTGATTGTATCTCCACTGTCATTAAATTTCTTCCGCTTGGGACTGATGGACCCACTCATTCAGAATAATGACCCCAATAATGGTGAGAATAGTCACTCCGACTGCTTGTCTCTAAGATTTAAAGGGTTTCAGGTAAGCCCAGTGTTGAGCACATTGTGGAAGGCACAGTGTGATGTGGCAGCTAAGTGAACTAAATTGTTCATGTGACAGCAGGATGGATACATGGAAACCTGATATTTATATCTGGTTTGATAAACATCTGTCATGGCTTCATCCAAGCAGAAGCCTGAGATCTTTAGCCGCTTGTCGTTGCCACTGACATACTTTAAAAATAAGAATTATAAAGGGAAACACCTGCGTGAGACAGCTCAGACAGAAGACGTCATTCTGAAGTCGTCGAACTAAGGTCAAGGTACGGGGAGTTAGCGTCATTATCAGAGATGATGGACTGACTGCGGGGTATAGTTGTCAAGTGAACAAAAAAAAAAACACTTTGCAATTTCCAGTTATTATTCTTAGTTTAATATATAGGGAAAGAAGGTTTAAAGTATAACTATGGGCTCTAATTAACAATATGTACTGTAGTACCTAAACATTTCTTCTCTTGGTCCCCCTGCACAGCTTGGGGTTTGTTACCAATGATACCCAGAAATCCCAGCTTCCCTTTTGGCTGCTGGGACTGGACAAACTCCTGCTACTCCACTCCACCAATGTCTGTATGTGAGTTATGTCGGCCCGGCCAATCAAGATGGCCAAAGATCGGAATAAGGAAAAGAAGATGGCAGTCTCTATTAAGGAATAGTGATGGTTAGTATCAACTGGGTTTAGTTCCACATTAATTCCCAAATCTTTACGTCAATCAGCAGCTGGCCATACCCAGTCCCACCCACTACTTTCTAGATGAATAGCACACCCTCTGTTCCTGAAACCCTCCCCCTATGAGCTGCAGTGTCTGAGACAGGGAGCATTTGAGGCATGAATGAAGGAGAATGTGGTTCAGTAAAGTTTTAGTTACTACATGAGGTTTGTGCATCAGATAATAACTAAATTCTTACTTGCTTGGATGGTCTTACAGAACCTTAGAAGGAGATTCAGAGATGTGATCACATAGGTGCAGCCAATTTGTATATCAATTCTAAAACTAAGGTGTAGAGATTCACTATTATTTTATTTATATAGAAGGGTACTTTTGTTTTTAGTTTTTCTTTCCTCTATCAAAGCCTAGATTTAATAAGTTGATGACATTACATATCCTAGCTTGTATACTGTGTGCACTTTTATATGTACATATGCCTATCGCCAGGACTTGTAATGCTACAAGAAACAAGAAAGATTTTACAGCTTGAATATACAACGTAAGACTACCCTTGAGATATGAATGCACAGACCCCTCCAAGAGGACAGAAACTCCCAGACACAGATGACTACTGGAACAAAAGCAAAAAACGCAAGCTTTATATATATCCTTTTATAGAAATTGGTAGATTTTTTAAATAAGTTGACATTATCCTGCATTGCAAAAGGTTTATAATGTTTGTTAACTATTACTGTGCTGATGGATAACTCTTCGTATGATAGGCTAAAACATTTATTGTTTTGCCTAAGAATCACCTTTATACCATCCTATTGTTTTAATATTAGTTCACATATTCATGAACTTTAAAAGTTAGAATATTCTACTCAGTGTTTTGATTGACTTATATTCTCCACATCTGTATATAATAAACCTGAATTTGGCCAAAAATCTCAACAGAGCTGTTTTTGCTCCCAGACAGTCAGAAATCTTTTGATGATATAATAAGGAAATAACAGCCCCAATGACAGCAGAAAGCAATGCAGGTTAAAGTAGCGGGCTATACCATATGCAGACCACCAGCAGCAATGCCTAATGTTTGCTATAATATATTCTGCACTTGCAAATAATCTAATCCTTCAAAAAAATTTAAATACCCTCCAAGTACTATACCACTGAGCTCCCAGGTCTCAATAGCAGGAGAAACCAGCAGCTCTTGTCCTCCAAAAACATTCTATCTCTAACTACAAGTATTTTGAATGAATGTCAATGTTATTCAGGTTCTTGTAGAACCAAACCAAACAATTATATGGTTCCAATAAGACCTAAACCCAAATAATTGTAATGATAGTATTCAGTCCTGTGTTTTTCCCCATTCCATATTTAGGGAGATTTCCCTCTTCATAGATATAATAGGAAAAAGGGGAAATCTCACCAAAGTAAAAGGAATCCTCTTTTAGACAGTTGCATCAGACATATTCGAATCAGAATATTTGTCCCCATTATATTTTTATTAAAAACCTGCTTGTATTTATTAACTAAAACCTGATCTCCTTTCCTTTTGGATTACCTTCACTATATATCCAAAAGCTTGGTCACATCTGACTGTCACATCTATGTGAGCTTGTTAGACATCCCATTCAAAAATCATGGAAATTTATATGAAGTTACCTCCTCCTGGTCTTTACACTTCTGCAAAGGTTTTCAACATGATTTTGGATTGTGTCAGCTGGAATTTGTGTCAATTCATCCTAATGAGCATTTGAGGTCAGGTACTCATGTTGGATAGACCTTGCTCATTATTACTATTCTAGTTTATCCAAAAGATGTGCAGAAGGGTGGAGGTCAGGTCTCTGTAGAGGGCACTTGAGTTCCAACACGCATCAACTCACCAAACCATGTCTTTAAAGTTCTGTCTTTGTAAACAGGAGCACAGTCATCACTGAATAGAAGAAAGTCTCCTGCACACCCAAGTGCTATTTCTTAAAAATGTCAGTGCTACTATAGTGTGACTCCTACCATCATTTTTTGTTCCTTCCTCACATTCTATTTATAGCCTACTACTCCAGAAACTTCTTTTTTTACCTTAGTAACCACTATAGCATCATAGCATCTGCCCTTACTAAAAACTACCTCACCTTTTATTTGATGAAGATTCACATTTAAAAAAAATAACTCTCCTTCTATTTCATTAAAATTTCCATTAAGATTAGCCGTTGAAACTAGCAGAAACAAGCATACTCTTACAAGAAATGTTGGTAAAAAGAGTTTTATACTGGAGTGGTGCAAAGTGAAGAAACGTCACGATATCTCCTTCAACATGGTCTCCTGGTTGAGGAAAATTCTTGCCACAAGTGGGATGGCCGAGTGATGATGATGAACAAGAAGGTCCCTGGCCATAATGTGCCAGTATGGAGGTGCAAAAGAAAGGGTTGCCAGTCCATTCAATCAGTAAGAAAGGGGAACAAATTCTTCCATTACACGGACTTGAATAGAAGACTCCACTGTAATTTGAAGCTCTGTGAAATTTTACAGCTAGTTTACCTCTGGAACATTTGAATGCCAACGGAGAAAGTGCCAAAGCTTACTGCTAGATCCACAAATACTGTGACTGGTTCAATTACTGGCAGGAAGTCTGCTTCGAAATGGTATCTGTCACTAGGAGAGGAAAGCGGAATGGTACACCATTCACTATAGACACACTATAGTAGGAATCACACTATAGTAGAACACTTTAGCGATAGGAATCACACTATAGTAGAACACTATAGCGATAGGAATCACACTATAGTAGCACCAAATTGTTTTTGTATGGTTTGGCATGAACAATACTTTTCACTGGGCCACCTGGATTTTATTGGTGTCCACATACTGTTGGCCATACAGTAGGTATAAGGCTCAGAGGCCCACAAACTTTTACCTATATAGTAAATCACTGCATCAGCTTCTAATAAGAATTATTGGTGTTACATTGTCTTCCATTACTTATTATTACTATTACTGTAAGTAGTGATGGGGGCAGGGACTCAACAATGGGCTGTGATTGACGGTCAGCTTAGCAGCCAAGAAAATGCCATCTTGAGGAGTTTGGAAAATGGAGTCCAAGATTTATTTAGGAAAGGTTTACATTAAAGCTATCCTGTACAATATGAGTCAATATGAGTCAAATAAAGATGCCAGTGCTGAACTGTTCTTCTGTTAACTGGTCAGAATAAGCCAGTTAAATGGCTGTCATGCTGATGTCCTAACACACACTGAGGCAACACCTGGTACGAGTATACAGGTCAGCAGTGTACTCATTCAATTGCTCTGGTTTCACTTTTTGAAAGGTGGTCAGCAATTGCAATATCATTATTCTATTATCTCCACTAGATGTTGCTCCTCTTATGGGTTGAATGTCAGTCAGTGTTTATTATACCCACTATTGTACGGCTAATACTTAGAACTTTAGGACTCAGACCTCAGGACTACTGGATTTTTTGTTTATTAAACTGGTGCTGGAGTAAAATAGAGGTCAGATTATTTTTTATAGAGGAGATGGGTTTTAAAAAAGGATGGTAGTGCATGAAAAAAATCCCAATTTCTTTTATCTTTTGAAGTGTAAAGCAGAATCTCACTTTAGTCTCATCGTCATTTGCCCCGTCAGCCCCATAGAGATTTTTTCAAGTGCAATACCGTTGGTGACATTCGCCATTCTGCAGAGTTATACCGGCACATATTAACTCGGGATCAGGATTCCCTTTAGATTAATTCCAAAGAATTGAAAATGTCATATCGCTTCTCTCTGATAATTGCCCTTTCACAGGTCGTGAAACAATCTTCTCCAAAATATACATGTATATATTTTAAATAATAAATGATGCTGAAGCCCCTGTTCCTTGTAGAACGTTGATGCGCCCATTCGCTTTTTCTAGAAAGGGCTTCAGTAATAATTTAAATGAGACTAAATTGATCTTCTTTGTCCTGTGATTTCATGTGGGTAGATGAGCAGGATGCAGTGCATTCGATATAGCCTTTCACCTATTACGGGGTATTAAATTTCGCCTGCGGGGCGAAGCCATCTGTTTCAGCTGCCTGTGAAAATAACCATTTTTATATAATATATACATTCCTTTCAGATACGTGCTGTAAAAGGAACTTTGTCAAGTCAAAGAAAGACATCTTTTATTGAATGCGCAGTTTAAAGCACAATCTGCCATACCGCTGATCCGAGAAAGGGTTCCTGTTCATTTGTATTCGCGATTTTAGCTTTCCCAGCAATATTTCTATATGCTTATTTCTGAAGGATTATTCAGTATGCCGAATCATAGTCCATACAGTATGCATTAGCATTTGTTTTCAATCTAATGATCATAGTTTTGCAATAACTGAAGATAGCCCAAGGCTGCTTTTAAATGGTGTGCAACATACCCGTGAATTATTCACCTAAAAGGAATAAAAGGTTATTTGGTGAATTTTATCATCATTTTTTTTTTAAAGAACTCTAGGAAGTTCAGTGGAACTCTGTAATCATTTATGAATTGTTATAAACTTTGCTTAGGTTTATAACAAAAGTCCTTGGTTGGCACGTTTCTTTATGGGAGAAGAGAACTTAACGTAACCTTCTGCCTAATGCATGCACAATCATATGAGCAGGTGGGGTAGCTTCCATGTGCAGTAGCTACATCATCCCTATCCAGCCAATGAAGATGGAAGAAGACTTCGAACCCAGAAGAAAACTGGGCAAAGATGATAACTGCAGGGAAACCACTACTAACACAGGGAGTTCATTGGCAGGTAAGTATGCCAAAATATGCTGAGCATATCTGCACATTATGGCAAAAGCCTGTGCTAATTCTATCATCTTTAAATGCCGCTGTGTAATTACCTGAATTTCAATAAAGAAATAACAGCCCCAATGACAGCAGAAAGTAATGAAGTAGTGGGTATATACGGTGGACCAGTGGATTTATTAAAACTCTTCAACACTGGTGAAGAAAGACTATCGTGGGAGATCCTGGATTATCCAGCAAACCTGGAATATTTAGTCTATACATTTTTTTTAATTGAAAAGTACAGCAAGTCAGATTAAGCCTGCATCTGGTTGGAGAACATTCAACATTATCTAGCCTAAGGTTTCTCGACATTTTTAACATTGAGGATCCCCTGCTATAATATTAAATTTACAGCTCACAGTACATTGGCATAGTGGTCATTGGGAACAATGCTTCTCATGTTGCAGGCCAGTGGGAAGGCTGCCATCCTTTACAGATAACCAAATATATCATAGATGTCACTTAAACTGACCTGAGAGTCCCAAACTGCTCATTGCTCAAGGACCCATAGAAAACTAAGGAGGACACCCTTGAGTTCAATAGAACCATAGTTGAGGAACATTGCTCTAGCTCTTTACTATCCAGCCTGACTATCCCTGAAATCTAACATACTCTGGTTTTTATTTCTTCAAATTTGAGGCTCAGCATCATTTCCAAATATTATTAGGGGGGTCTACATGTTGTAGGGTGCTATGATGTCTTTAGGAAGCCAACTCCCTGATGAGGAGGGTAAACAAAGAACCCAAAGGGGCAACTTTTTTGTAGATTAAGCTTTATCTTTAGCACATTCAAATTACATTTGAATAATTGGATAAAATTGGATAATTTGCATAGCATTGAAAGAAACGGGAGTTGCCTTCAAAAGACAACATGAGTGTAAGAAGGCAGGAATTTATAGAAATTAAAAACATTCACAAGGGCATTTTTCATAGACGGTATACATTTGCACATATATTCAGTACATATATTCAGTACATATTCAGTACGTATATAAAAACATAGTTATGGGCTTTGCAAAAAGGAAATTTCCAGCACCAAAAGAGTGGCTTACTAATAGATGAAATTAAATGTATTTTATGGCAAATATATTAACATTAAAATTGATACGTAATTGGCATTATATTTAAGCCATACTGGAATATCTAAAGTAATTATATATATATATTTTTTTTTTTTTTTTTTGGCTGTGGCATAAGAATTGCTACCTAGAGGCACTGGTGGTGGCAGGGTGTATGCAGGGAGGATGCATCCCAGACTTAAGGACAGATTGAGAGACGTTGGCAGATGGTGCCAGCAACGATAAATGTCTGAGCACAGGCAAACAATTTTTTTAACACCAGTGCCTTCTGCAGTCTATCTCGGCCACAGATAGAGATAATGGGAATAATGTTACCGCTGCTGTAAAAACACAAGGTTATCGGAGGTCACCATGAGTTATGGACCATATGGAAGCAGCAGGCTGAATGCTTTATGGAGGTCGTGGAACGTCAGGACAACCTATGTGTTCTGCATTGTCCCTTAAAGGGAGATTCTACCTCTTTAATGCAGAAGACAAAATTACATTTCCTCCACATTCTCCTCTGACATTTTGATAGACCGTATATAATATTGCTAAATAAGTGATGGCCAAGATTGACATTTGGGATAAAAATAATTTTATGATGTAATAAACAAAATATAAAAAGTTAGTTTCTCACTGATTGGGATGAGCTAAAATAAGATTCTTCATTTTCACCCAATTTTTTCTTTAGATGTCTGACAATCAATATGGTGTTTCAACTTGTGTGCTTTGTATTCCAAGTAGTGTAACTGATACACAAAAACTTGGCATCTCCATCCGAAGCTGGCGGTGTTTAGAGCTTGATGATGCCAGCACCCATTGAAGACGCACCCAGCTAATTGTATATATATAGCCTAATACAGGATTTCAATGCATAATGGGTTTTCTGCAGCAATAACTCAATCAAAGATACCCATTTTCAGAATAATAGGGGGTGTCTAGCAATTCACAGCAAGTCATATCCAAACAGGAGCAGAACAACAGATTTATTTTTTTATTGCTGTTACATTATTATAATTATTGAATAAAACATGAATAAATTATTTCTTCTTTTATGCAGAATAAAACCTGCCCCTGACCACTTCTTTAAAGTGTATCCGATTTAAGTAAAAAAAGTCTATATGCAGTGACAATTTTGTTTTAGGCTTTTGCAAAACTGTCTCCATTGGCTGGCTGGAATTGAAGAGGTCATGCAAAAACTGTTGCATAGATGACTAAAGCCTGATTTGTGTTAAATTTTTTACCTTATACCAGATACATGTCCTGCTCTGTTTCTGATTTGAACTTTGTATGTACTTTTCTGAAAAGCCAGCCAGATAGTATAAGTCTCTTATAGAAGTAGTATATATATAATCTTGAACTATTGAGCTCTTTAAATAACAGACTGGTAACAACAGCTGGTAGGGAGAAACTGCAAAACATGTAAAAAGTTGATAGGAGCTCCACCTGCTGGCTGACTATGGTAATATATGATATAGAAATACAATGTTGCAAAATTGCAACATTGGGGAATACATGTGGGTTAAATTTATGAATATGGATTTTGCAGGGTTAATGAGAGGTATAAGATATTCAATCATGCCACTGATTGCATTATTACATTACCATGTACCCACAGATTGGCAAAGCATGCGGGGTCCAAACTGTTTTAGAGGATGGGGAGTGGCCATTAAAATCCAGCAAAAATTTTAACCACTCTGGGAATGATCAGCCTAGGGGTATCTGTCCCGACCAATAGACATGAAGATAGATTGGCTCATGTCTGCCTTTAGGCTGGTATAATACTTTTGCAATGATAGATAATCCTGCTGCAATGTTAAATTAGACCTTCCTTCAAAGGAAAGTTACTGGCAGGTACAGAAAATCCATAATTCATGGAGATTCCCCTGGAACCGGCTGAAATGTTAATTCATGGACTCTAGATGCTATATTGGAAATGAAAGACACTCCTTGACTCTAAAGTTTGTAATCTGGGGGAAAAGCGTTTGTAGCAGAAATCTAGAAGCAGAATCCTGCAGCTTGTCTTTATACAGACAGAAAGATGAAGTGAAGACACTTCTAATAAATTTGTGGTTAGAATGAGAAATAACTGTACTTAGAAGACTTTCACCGAGCTTCCAGCTGATCCTGATTTCCAAGGAGTTCTGGTTTTGAAGACATGCTTTTAGTTTTTTTTTTTGCCCCAAGAAATGTGTCTGGATTTCAGAAACTGCCCAGCTTTACCATAACACCTCCCTTTCTTCATATATATAAGTAAAAAAGACCTAACATAAAAGCCCAATTCCATCTTCATTCAAAAAAACAGTTTTTAAAAAGTAGCTCTTTATGGTGTGGGCCTTGCAGTAGGCATCCTTGACCACTAGATGGTGCTCTTCATTACGGCTGAATGACGCCCAGTGCCATTCAACCCATTGTCTTTGACCCCAGTGTTAGGGACCTGCCTCCTGGGGGGTGAAATATCAAGCCTAACTGGATTTATTGGGAAATTCTGCACCACACTGTTACTTAGCACCTCTTTCTAGAGGAAGAAGACATCATAAAAGTGGAATGAACAATTGGTAAAAAGGTATGTGTACACTTTTTTATTGCCTGCTCCAAGAGGTTGGGGGCATGACAACGGAAGTGGGGATGGGGGGTGCTGGCATTTATTATATTTATATATATGTGTAAAGCAAATGTTTTCTTTTTAGTTTTCAATACAGTAGGGATTGGCTATTACTTCTTTTAATCTCCGTGACTTATTAGAATGATTCTACTTCCATGTCTAACAAATGCTCTGTTTCCTGTTCACATGATTGGGTATTCAAAGTCAACTCAACTTTTATATTATAGATAGAATAAATTGTTTCTGGTTATGGCACAAACTTACCTGTTTGTAGGCCCCCTGCAGTGATTACCAGTCCAGGAACTTGTCACCACTCTGTCCCAAGGAGCTGCCATCTTTGCAGCCGTCTACACGGCAGACTTCCAGTTCCATGATGAATCCCTTCCGCCATTGGATGGCCAATGATGATGTAACTCTTGCACCTGCACATGTCCCTGGAAGCTACGGTAGCTTTTTATGCAACAGTGCTGCACAGTGCACACACCATACAGAGAAGAGATAAAACAAAAAGCCACCAGTGCTCCGCCCATATAAACATATGGTCATTTATTAATATTGTATTGTATTTTACTGTCGCCATCTACTGGTCGCTTCTATTATAGCATGTATATTGTAGTCTCTAGGGGGTTATGTAACCAGGGTAACCAGGAAGTAACCTTTGACTCTTGGTGTCTTCTGAGATAACCTCCATCTTAGTTTTCTTTACTCTCCTATGTGTTAGAAGTGGCTGTCTGACATCAGGCCTGGGACGCAAATTGTCTGTAAGTCCTCAGTCACTGTTTATCTCATGTTAAATGTGTTTATTATTATTTATTATGTATTGTATTGCAGTTTTACAAATATAAGATATATAATGTGAAAGTTATATAAAGTTAGAATTTCTCAGTAAATACACAAGAAAGCGTTTATTTATTATTTATAAATAAGATTGTTTAGCTGACTATCTAACCGCACAGTGCCGTGAGGGCAGTACAACCAGGTACCAGTTTTTTTATGTCCCCTTTGTCCCTTTGGTTTGCTTTAAGACAGCAGAGATCCTCTAGTTGTCACTGAAAGAGTTGCCCCAAATCTTATCATTATACCTTATAGGCACCAATACATTACACAGTGCTGTACAATAAATAGGGGTCATTGATATCAAACCGTCATACATAACACAAGTACAATCAGAAGAGGACCCTGTCCAGTCAAGCTTACAAATGAAATATTTCCTGTATACTCTTCTGTTCCTTTGACATCTCTGAAATATTAGATTTCCCATCACTTTCTGGTTCAGTGAAAGTCATCAGAGAGGGTGAATGTTACTAGAAGCAATGAAAGAAGCAATAAAAAGGACTTTAGACTTTCCAAATTTGATAAAAACTAAAGCAACAAACTTTTGCTTTAGATACACTCTAAAGGGTCTGTTTAAAAAGCAGGGAATCTTTCATTCACTGAAATGTTCCCTGGTGGACAATCATGCAGATCCATGTGTTTCAAGGGCATTATTTCAGCACCAGGGAATGTTTCAGGGAATGTGATGGGAACTGATTTTAAAATACACCCCATTGTGTACAATGTCTACGCCTTTGGGACATCATCTTCATGTTGTATGCATTGACCCTAATTGACCCTTTATTAAGAGAGTAGAACAAGGAAAACAGAATCTCACCGCACAGGCTCTGCTGCACTGGGACTCACCAGAATCTCAGTATCCATCCGTCCATCCATAGTCTTCATCATCCGGTCTTTGCTATCTGCAACACACCTCCATATCATTGACCAGCTCTCCCAGCTATGTCGTGATAAACAAATATGCATTCTGAATAATAAATATAGAACGTGCATGCATTCCAAAATTATAACATAGCCAGGGGCATAAAATCCTTAGGGCATGCTGAGACCAGTAATAAAAAATTGTGGGGTCTGCTACTCCTGGGCACCCAATGGCAACCGCTAGGTGCTCAGCTGCAGTAACACTTTCAGGTATTTTCTGGCAGTTGCTTGCAAAGCCTTAGCAAAGTGGTGTGTGTTTTTTCAAAAACATCCTGCAAATGCTTAAAAATGTTTGTAAAAGCAGGACAAAGCAGTTTCACTGCAACCAACTCAATGGAATACTGCCCTTGGACAGAAAACAAATATGCAGCAATGCTACAGCAATATTATGGAAGAATGGAAAATTAAAATTTAATTGGAATGGAAAATAAAACAAACAAACTTAATTTATTAACATTAAAAAGTTATTGTATTAGTATTGTTCCACCAATGCAAAATAAACAAGAACATATAGTTCCTTAAACATAACTTTGCATCAGATGTTCTCACTGTTAAAACAAATTTTTTCTGGTATAAACAAAGGCAGATTGAATCACTTTCTCTTTCAATCTTTCAACGGATGGTATCCGAGTTGCCTTATGCAGAATGGGAGTTGTACATAAATTCCCTTAGAACCCTGAAAAAATCAGGCTGATCCATAATCAAGTTTCTCCAATATGACTGCGGCTGCAAATCTGCTGTGTGTCCTCTGGCTCTTTAAAGAAAGAGATATTGATAATGTTTTAATATTAAACTTTTTAGTGGGGGGCTAAGTATGATTTATTCACGGGGTGTGAACCGTGTAGGCCAGTGCTCGGGGCAGAACAATAGGAATGGATACAATGCGCTTGATTCCATAAAGGAGTAGACCAGAAAATGTTAGAAAATAAAACAAACTAAGTCAGTTTGCAACGAATACCCAATCATATTCATGAGAATTATAGAAAAAAATGTATTTTTGCCTGCACTTAATTGGATATTTGAAGTCCGGACAACTGCAACTCCAAAACCACGCTAACAATAAAGCTAACAATTTTTTAGGTTTTTTCACCTTTTTTTTTAACTAACTTCCCTTTTTACTGCCGCAGCCAGGAAGACTGACAGGGAAACCCAGAGCCTCCTGGGATACATATGTCACATATCCTAGGAGATTTCTGGCTGCTAAAAAAGCGTTGATCACATGTGGGATTGGGCATGCGCAGAAAGGGCTTTCCTGAAATCTTAACAAGAAAGTGCTGTTCTTACACATGCACAGTGAGATTGGCACTTTTGCTTTACATTTACAGGAAGTTACTTATAGTTACATAGTAAGTCAGGTTAAAAAAGACTTAAGTTCATCAAGTTCAACCACTAGGGAAATAAACATATCCCAGATATAAAACCCAATGGATATAGTTGGTCCAGCGGAAGGCAAAAAAGTCACCGAATCTTGTGTCTGCTCATTGCCGGATCGGGTGATGTCACAACAAGAAGGAACTGAAGAAGATGGCAGCACCTGGAATGGGACGATGCTGAACCGATTGGCGCAGGATCGCAGAGGGATCCACTGCTTTCTAGCTGTATCATTTTATTTCCTGACAGTTCCGCTTTAACTGAGTTTACTGAACAAAGTGAAGCTTTGCTGATTTAAATAATCCAATCATTTCCCAACAGAAATCTCACTTTTTTTTAAATAAAATTTCCCATGCATATGATTTGTATTCTTTGCACAGTAAATGTTCACTTTGTTTCACCTTCATTAAAGAGAAAAAGGAGAAAATTTACAGAGCCGAGGGAATAAGATCAAGCTTTGCTGACTTCAAGCATCGAATCACATGCAAACAAAAATCCAGTTTTATTACTATTCATCATAGTATATTCTTCCCATAAAAATGTTTTCTTTCACCTCACTCACTAAGATAAATGTAAATTTACTTTTCATCATGACAATAGTTGTCCATAGGGTTTTTTATCTGGGATATGTTTATTTCCCTAGTGGTTGAACTTGATGGACCTATGTCTTTTTTCAACCTGACATACTATGTGACAATGAATTTTGAAAGTGAACATGCTCTACTCCTTTAGAAAATAATCTGTATTGTGTCCGTGTTTTATTCTTCTGCTCGCACAAGGCACCAATGCTCTTGGCTATGCTACCATTGTAGAATGCATACATGTTGTACATGCATTGATTATGCTGCACATTGGTTTGGCAGGAGATAGATGGCATCATAGCTAGGAGGTGTGTCTTGCAGATAGTGAGGACCAGACTTGGATGCTGAGATTCTGGTGTCTCAGTGTAGCAGAGCCTGTGCTGTGTGTTCTCCATCTCCGCTCTGCTTCGCTGAAGCTGGATTATACTTCCCTGCAGGAATGGATCCTGGCAGCAGCATCTGAGGATGAGGATGCCTTGACACCTGCAGCTATCAATCCCTTGGTTTCCTTTCCCATATAAGCTGGGCACTTTGCTTACTTTCTGGGGCTCTGTCTTTGCCTTTCGCTTGCCTTGTGCAAGATGCTGAATTCTTTTATCCATCGGCGTCAGGTTTTTTAATAAAGGTAAGTGACTTGGGAATTTCTGCAGCCCTTATAAAACATCTGATATTAATTATAGTTAATAATTTATTACATTTAAAGGGACCTTCAAAACCCATTTTTTCAAACTCACCTAACTGTCTTCTTCTGTCTCTCAAACCCTGAGGACTCACCCACCATTCCATATCACCCCTCCTACTGTGTGCTACTACCCCCACTTTTTAGATTGCAAGCTCTTTCGGGCAGGGTCCTTTCTTCCTCCTTTATCATTTCTTTTGTACATTGCCTTTGTACAGCACTGCGAGATATAAGTTGGCACTATTATAATACAGCTCTATTATAATCATATTATTGTCTGATTGGTTGCTCTGGGTTACTGCACTTTGGGTATGGAATAGGCTTGGGATAACATTTATATTTAGCTAGCGGGAGTTGTATGAGCTTGTATTATTGTAGTCTGGGGAACCACAAGTTCCAGGCTGCTTTGACTGCTGGTAGGAAGAGAAAGCTCCACAATGAATTGTATTCCAGGGGAACTAAAAGTACCAGCAGCCCCTTGATGAAGGAATGTACTCAATATGACATGCTTTTTCAGTTTTTATAGAACCATGAGTCCCAGGCTCCTGATGGCTGCTGGGTGGTGCATGCCACAGAGTGCACTGCTGGCCAGAGGGACTAGAAGTCCCAGCAGACTGTAGCACCTGGGTGAATGCTTGCATTACAAATCACTTGCTCCATCAGTTTGGGGGAACCACAAGTCCCAGACTGGGTTAATGGTTGTTCTATAAATCACATAAACCATCCTGTGTTTTTCTTTTTTTCTCATCATTTCATTAGATCTGTGTTATTAGATAATTAAAATGATAAAAATTTAGACATTTCCAGGGACAATTCATTAAATCTTTGCAGTCTATACTGATTGCACACACTTAGCAAAATACTGAGACAATATAAGTGCTCAACAAACAGAGGCATGCTGGTACTTGCAGTTCTTCTGCACCATAAAACACATTCTAGGATCTGCATTTTATATTAACAGGCAAGGAATGCTGTGACTTCTTGTTCATTTGCAACATGCAGGTCATCTTGCGTCTTGTAGTTCTACAATCACATGCCGCACATTGTAGCCCTTATAACCCATCGTCAGTGTAACACTGTGACTTGTAGTGACTTAGCAACCCACAGGTCATCTTGGGACTTTTAATTCAGCAATTACATGATGTGCTCTGTAGTTCTTAATACGCCACCTTGGGAGTTGTCTTCAGTGGGATATTGTGACTTGTAGTGCTTTGCAACTTAAAGTCCTTCTTGGGACTTGTGGTCTTGTCCGCTCCTCCTCCTGTGTCACTGTCTTTATCTGTCATTTGCAACCCCCATTTAATTGTACAGCACTGCGTAATATGTTGGTGCTATAGAAATACTGTTAAATATTATTAATACTAAAAATCCTGAGACTATCTATGTTGGTTTTCAGGGCTCTGTTCCTCAATTCCTAAAAAAATTAGAGATTCTCTGTTTTGCTTTATTTTTCTGGGACTATTAGTTCCACAGTGCTATTAGGGATGCCATCATCAGCTGTTTCTGACTTCTTCTGGAGTTAAATATTTGATTGCAGACTTGTCCTAGCTTTTCAGAATCAACTAATTTATAAAACATTCAACTTCATCTGAATGTAAAATTGACTGTGAAATGTTTTCTGAACCTCCCTTTTTTTATTCAGTAATTAATTTACACAAAATTGATATTAGGTTTTTTAATTGTTTAATTTACAAAAGCTACACAGTCACACATATAGCAAAATCAGAGGCTGGCTTAGACTTGTAGTTCAGTCCCTACATAGCAGTAATTTATGCTGAAGCTTGTAGTCCCATTGTAGATTGAAGCCAAAGTCTGCTATATAGAAAAGTGAAAGGCAGTGGAAATATTTAGTGTAAGGCGACCGTTGTGTTCGTACTCTGAAGGATAATTGTCTGTACACCTCCGCACCTAAAAGATATCACTTCTGTAAAACATATAGTTTGTTCTTATAAATTCCCACACTTTATGAAATGTTTTGTTTCAAGTTGTTCAAGTATTTAGAATTGAAGTTAGGCAAAGTGCAGTAAAGTGGTGGAGATCACAATACTGTGTAGGGGAAGGAACAATGTTTATGCCTATCTATAGCATGGTGGTGATATGGTTAAAAATAAATACAGGCTTTTTCATTTCAGACGGTTAAGCAGAGACCAAATGGAGGAACCTTGTAGGTCTTGGATTTTTTTTTATTTACGTGTCTTTGTACTTTAACAATTTATGGTGTAGCAATAGTTAAAAGCAGTCCACATTGCTGCGATGGGGCCCCAGGGTAGAAAGGGTCCCCTCTAGGCGGATTTTCTGATGTCTCAGTTCTAAAAGAGCTGACACGAAATTGAGAAGAACATTCTTTGGCACCATGCTGTTGCTAGCTTCTGAACAACAGTGGTTGTTGAGAAGCTTACTGACCATCAGAAAGTATCTCAGGAAGAAGACAAAACTGATCTTTAACACCTGCTAAAAGCGTGCAATAAATGCGTTGTCAACCATGCTCATTAGTTTCAAATTGTATAGGAAGACTTTGTGGCTTCTGAACAGTGACACACTAAAAAGAAAAAAAAGATTTTTAAACTGTTAGTTGAAAGTTTGTATGAGACTATGTCTTGGATCAGGAGCAGGAATGGTTGAATTAGGAAAAAACAATGTCCCAATGTCTGTGGTAAATAAATAACATGGCCTGAGAATAGTGAACCAGCAAATACAGTGGATTTCTCAGCTGTCAACACTGCCTCTCACACACTGTATCAGCACATAGACTTTCCTTAATGGGCTGCTTTTGCATACAGACCACCGTGGGAAATGACCACACATGAAGCTGAGATAAAGGGTCTAAAAGCTCTCCAAAACCGAAGAAAAGGTAGACTATCTTGGGAGAACCTGGTTGATCCAGGACTCCTGAATCTGTCATTCACTGCAACATTCCATAGTCTACAATCAATTACTGTAATTAAAAACATATACTTGGCAGATTCTCCACCATAGAATGTTTCAGTGAATATCAGATTTGCTGCTTTACATATAGACCCCTAGATGTCCATCTTATCCCTTAAGAAAGGTGAACTTCAAAGGTGAACTGAAAGCCATCAAAAACTCCAAATGTTTATACCATCAATGGATTTTTTTCTGAACTGACTGATTGAAGTTCTTTGGATTACACACTTGATTTTGATTACTTTGGGCTCTTTTTATAAATAATCCCTCTAATAATTTGCTCATAAAATTTTTTTCATTTCCTGACAGCTATGAACTTTTGAAGATTGGCCACTAGCTGGCAGAACGAGTCATTGTTTTATTAGGAGACCCATAGAGAGATACAACCATCTGTCAGCAAGTTTCAGGAATTGGCTGGGGGTAAAATTTACAGAGTCCTTTGAGTTTGATCAAATTTTGAATAAAAAGTGATTTATAGTTCTTTCTGCACTATCAATTTAAAAAGCTGATAATCTGGTATTCACCAAACATTGTCTGGTGATTTCAGTGACAGTGATTGATTCTGCACCAATGAATAGAGAATGTCACAGATTCAGTGCATTATAAATAGATCTCCATAAAATGATTGAATCATCTGTTTGATAATATGGGAAAACTGACCTGTGTATGGACTGTAGTCCCAAAATCTCTATCGCCAAATGTCTCTTCCAAGTCATTGACTCATAATATATGTTTGTAACTTTTTAAACAAGCAAGAAAATGATTGTAAAACATTATTCATCTTACATCATTATTACATCTTATCTGTGTTCAGGGTTTGTGCAAGTGGATGAGTGCAGGGCATGGGAAGTTACACAACAAACTATATTGTGGCGGCTAAAAGGTCAGCAACAGCATCAGCATTTGTATTCATGTAGTATTATTCTAACGATATCAAATGTTACATGGATTAAATAAAAGATACAAATCCACCAATTTCAACCAATGGGAAAAGAAAGAAATAAAATATGCATAAATGTGAAAACCTGCATATTCGATTTTCGATTCAGGAACTTAAACTCACAGCTCATCCAGAGGCATTCCAAACACATTTCATTTATTTATAATGCCGCTGTTCAATTTTTCATTTTTTACCATGTTTAGAAAATGATGAGACTAAATGATATAAATGAAGTTTGCCAAAATATAAAGATTTTCCATCTGTTTTTCTAGCATTATTTTTATATACATTAAACTAGACCCCTCCTTACCTTCAACTACCATCCCATCTCCCTTCTCCCATTTGCTTCCAAACTCCTTGAGCGCCTTGTTTTCAAAAGACTCACGGATTACCTGAGCACCAACTCTCTCCTTGACCCTCTCCAGTCTGGCTTCTGAGCTGCCCATTCCACCGAAACAGCCCTTACTAAAGTGGCCAATGACCTCCACAGAGCTCAAGGCAACTTTTCCCTCCGCCTTCTCCTTGATCTTTCCTCTGCGTTTTACACTGTTGACCACCCCCTATCTCTTGGTTTGCCTCCTACCTGTCTGACCGCTGCTTTCAAAGTTCTTTCAATGAGACTTCTTGCTCTCCCACTCTCCCAGTTGATGTTCCCCAAGGGTCAGTCCTTGGACCGGTTATTTATATCTGTACACCTGCTTTCTCGGTAGTCTCATGTCCTCCTTTGGGTTACAGTACCGGACTCTCTCCCCCGACTCTACAATCTATTAGGAATGCTGCAGCCAGGTCATCCATCCTTCCCACCGCTCCTCTTCTGCTACATCTCTTTGCAGATCTCTACACTGGCTTCCATTTCACCTGTGAATCAAACTCAAGCTCCTGTGTTTTACCTTCAAATCCCTACACAGCTACCTTTCTGACCTGGTAGAAAAATACTCCCCTAGCCGCTCTGTTCGCTCCTCCAATGACTTACTAATGACTTCCTCACTCATAACCTCATCACACACACGGCTCCAAGACTTTTCCAGAGCTGCCTTGATTCTCTGAAATGATCTTCCTGGTCTCATTCGGCTTGCTCCTACTTGCTCCCACTCATTTAAAAGAGCACTCAAAACTTACTTTTTTAAACTTGCCTACCTGTTTTCTTCTGTCTCCTAAAACACTCCCTACTACCCATCACTCCATATCTCCCCTCCGATTGTGTGAGACTTCCCCCACCGCCTAGATTGTAAGCTCTTCGGGGTAGGGTCCTCTTCTCCGCCTGTGTCACTGTCTGTAACTGTCTGTCATTTGCTTCCCCTATCTTATGTACAGCGCTGTCTAATATGTTGGCGCAAACCAAAGTCCTGTTTATTAATAATAATAATAATAATAATAAGCTGCAGAAGAAAGTCGTTTTTGAAAGTTTTTAAACTTCCTAACTTTTAAACTTCAGCTTTTCCTTTTGCTTTTAAGGGCTAATTCACACTGACAGTGAGGTTGTGGTGCATTTACGGCTTCCTCGTGCCAGGAAATACATGTAGCGTCTCTCTGTGGCTGCCCCAAAGAAAATGAATTGGGGGGGTACCAGTACCGCTCACTGCCACCAGGTGTCACATGTGACGATCCTGGTCCTTTTTGAACCTATGCTACTACCGTGTTTAGCCGAAAATAAGACACTGTCTAATATTTTTTTTGGCTCCCAAAAACACACTAGGTCTTATTTTCAGGGGATGTCTTATTTTTCCATGAAGAAGACTACAGTACACATTTATTGTTGAAAGTCATGTATTTTCACCAGCTTTTATGAATGTTTTCACTGTAATTAATTATAATAAAAATATTGATTTGTTTTTATAACTTGTATTTGTTAACCAAATGCTTTTAAAGTCCCTCATTTTTAATTTCACCACCATATTTTTTTTTCGGTGAGTGCTCAGGTAGATTGCAAGGTGCCAGACAATGGAAGCCATGCAAAATCATGCAAGATGTGAACCCGTCCTAAAGTTGTATAGGCTGATCTCCTATTCTGAAATAAATTATTTAATTTCACTGCACACTGGGAGCATCGCATGTACATGTGAAACTGCAGCAAATCAAGCCCACATTGTAGCCCACAGGCTCGAGGACATTCAGCATTATCTGTATCTGCAGCATGACTGTCCCAGGTCACCCAATACTTTGGATTTCAGTTCATTCAATTATAGTGACGTAGCAACTAAAGTGAGCATTTTCTATGGAAGTCTGCATCCAAATCTGCCTAGGGACATCCACTTCTCTAGACTGACATCCATCTATTAGGACATTTTGATATTTGGATGAATCCTCCCTAAAGTCAACCTACTGTTTGCATGAGGGTTGATGGCTCTTGAAATGAGTACTGAGGGTGCTGTGATGTGTTTCAGGTAGCAATGCAAAGCACCCTGCCAGCTCCCATGACCTACCTGCAATGCCAAGATGTCTTAGAAAGACATCTGACTTCTCCTTCTCTTTCCAAGCCACACTGGATGCATGACGGGATAAAGGACTACTCGACAAATTGAGGTACCCCATGACATTTAAATTTTGTTAAGGCTTCCTCATAGCAACTAAAAAAATGCTATGGCTATGACACTAGCTAAAAGTGACTGCTGACCTTAGATGAATCCCCCAAAAGCAAAGGGCAATTGTCCAAAGAGCTAACAATTAGCGTTATAGTACTAGTTCATAGCCAACCCTAATTTCTCTCTTAGTTTAGCGGATTTTCCAGAAACATGCGTTTTTTACAGGCACTCTTTTCCCCTTTTTAAAGTAAGGGGGCTGATTTGTCCAAAACCTCTTTTATTGGCTCTTATTGGCCTGCATTATGATTTCAAGAATATGCAGAATGTACCGTAAATTTACTAGGATTGCAACATCTGGAAAGCACAGGATTTGCCTTAAACTCATGTTAGCTCTGAACCTGACTCTTACAGTGCCAGTTTAAAGGGAGGGGATATGTCAATGTAAGTCAGGGCTAGTATGTTCATGTGCTGTTAATGCTAACATGAACATGGAAGATTAGGGACATTTAAGGCCTCATATTAAACATCACAATTCACAAACATAAAAATGTCAGCAATACTTTATTTCAATGCAGAAGTTAAAATAACATGTCTCCAAACATATATATCTCAGCACATGTCCTCCCAAAAAGGAACATGTAGCTGTACATTTGCAATCTCAATGTAGTAATTTCTCTACATAGATTCTCAATCTGCTTCATCAGGAGTCACAATGAGATGCCTGTTAATTGTGTGGTATGATATAGTTACTTAGTCTGTTAGGTTGAAAAAAGACATCAAAGTCCATCAAATTCAGCCACTAGGAAAATACATTTTACAGACCTTACAGTGAAGAATCCCTTCCTTATCCAGAAATTACATTTCTTTACCTCCAGACATAAAGAGTGTTCTCTTGTCCTTTGTAATGATGATGAAAAGTTAATAATTGTGAAGAGAGTTCTCTGTATGGGCCATTTATATATTTATACAGGGTGATCATATCCCCCCTTTATGCCTCCCCTAGCCGCTCTCTTCGCTCCTCCAATGACCTACTAATGACTTCCTCGCTCATAACCCCATCACACGCATGACTCCAAGACTTTTCCAGGTGATCATATCCCCCCTTTATGCCTCTTCTAATCTCAGATAATTTGTCCTAATAGCTGGGCTCCTCCATTACTTTCATTAGTTTAGTTGCCCTTTTTTGCACATTCTCCAATTCCACAATATCCCAAAACTGGACTGCATATTCCAGATGTGGTCCGACCAAAGCTTCGTACAGGTGCAGGATTATGTCTCGAATATGACATTTAAGGCATCTCGTTAAATGCCCCCAAGCTTCCTTGTCTCATATTTGTAATTATATACATTGTGGGATGTGGCATCATTATATTTAGGGAATTAGATTTTTGTGATTATGTGCTGTTAATGCTTCCTCAAACCGGTAAACCGTGGCTGCAGTTGAAATACCACATGTAGTGACTCACCCATGGCCACCTATAGGGAATAAACGGGGGTAGCAGTGAGCGGTTCAGTTCGGCTAATTGCCACCCACTGATAAATGTGGAATTGCTAGTTTGTTAAGAACCAGAGCAGCATTTGGGGAGGCTAAGCCTCTTCCGAGGTGCCAGCTGCTAGGGGCCACCCGGGAGGGCCTATTCTCACCGCCCATCTGAACTAATCCTTATTCATCCATCAGTCTCAATTTATAATTCACATACTATCATCAAATATCATGCAAAGAATAAGAAGAAAATAGAAAAGGAAGATTTATGGGGGGTGGGTGTAAGGATTTCCTGCATGATGTTGGAATGAACCAAGGCTGCACAGAACTCGGCACAAAGCAAAATCCTTCAGCGAATCGTGCAGCGGAGTCAGAGGGTGGTGTATGTGTGTATTCAGTTTCCCCAGCCTGGCAATCACTTGTAAAATTGGATATCTTCCACCTCCAACATTTTCTATTAGATTTCACAAAGCAACAGTGCGTGGCCAGACTTCCTCTGCGTTTCAATTCACTCAGCTCTGCTGACAGATCACACACATGTACACATGCTACACGCCTTTCACAGGCTATTACATGACTGAAGACACGCATTAACCTCCAGCTCCAAGCTGACTAATGTTCTGTGACGCTTGAATAAGATTGTCACCTCAAGGCCACTAATATTTCACAGCTTTGCCTGCAGCGTGGAACAGATGGAGGTGATGGACTGCAAGTCTCAGCATTATTGCACACTTTAAAAAAAACCCCAGGCATTTTTTCGGGCATAGTAAAAGCAATATTCAAGCTATAAAAATATATAAATACCTTTCTGATGCTAAACTCCAGGCAGATCTAAAAAGACAGTATTGTATTCACCTATACATTATTAAATGCAAGGTACAAATGGAATTTGTTCTGGTATTACCGTAGCTTTTTGAAGCTCCTGCACATCAGAGCTTAGAGAAGCCGGAGCCAATCAGATATTCTACAATGCTCATGTGATAGGAGAACAGGATGACAGAAAGGTGAACTGATCAGCCTCCTGCTTCTCTATTTACTGTCCAGTCACAAGTCGGGGGGGGGGGGGGGGCAAAGCCTGTTGGTGTTACTTATCTGCAGTAGGTCTTGTGTTCTGTTTTGTGGGATAACGTTTTGTAAATTTTGGACTGGGTGGACAGAAATAAATATCCTTTGACGTGTCAAGTAGTTATCATACATGTGCTTAGGAGCTGAACTCTAAAATATGTTGAGAATGAAGGGGTTTTCCTGAATTTTGTATGGCTTTTGAGATCCCAGAATAAGCATGTAGCAAGTAAAAATCAGAAAAAGTCTGGAGACCATACTACTATAATTGATCCAGAAATGAATTGGCAGGTTTGGTCCAAAGGCAGGGTGGCAGCTTTGCCCCCACCCTCTAAAGCATTACCAACCAATCAGATTTTTGTGTACTGTGATCCTCTAATTTCTGACTGGTTGGTAGAGTTTAGGATGGCCATACAGGGGACTAATATTTGCAATGCAGAAAATGTAAGCATTGCTTATTTTTTGGTTTCTCCAACTCCAAGAGAGGATTGTGTTTGCCTAGAAAAAAATATATGATAGGAAATTATATATTTTTTTTTAAGTATCCCTCAGGAATGGTTTTAGACAAAATTAGGCTCTGGTCAAATATTAAGAGGGGGTCCCAAATGCAAATCATTCCAGCTTTATGCACCCCTGCCATTTTGCCAGTTGGGACCCTGGAGTTGTTGGGGGCCCTGGACAATTGCTCAGTTTGCTGTACTCTAAAATCAGCCCTGATATTTATATTTAGAAATCAGTAGGAAATGCTTAATTTCTAAACGAAATAATTATATCTTCCATTTACAAAGCAGAGACGGTGATCATCTTCTTTGTCAAACGCTGTTTTCTATGCCGACTTCATCTGCAGTTCCTTGGATTTAGGTCATGTTCACACAGCACTGCTTGTAGTGCATTTTTCTAACATGCTGAAAGTTCAAGACTACCAACTTGTTTCATTAAACTGGCATCAGAATTCTAATTTTCAGGTTCCCGGTCTCTTCAAAGCACTGGATACATAAAGCATTCTGTTTGTGATTAAACCTTCCAAGGGAATACAAGCAAGCCTGAGGTCTCATCTGTACCCAGACCTGTGTCTGTGACAACAATTTTATACCCCTGTAAAGACAAACAGCATCTTGAAGTCAACATCATCCAATTACTTGTATGTATTTTTTTTAATTCTTTCTGCTCTTGTTAGTGAATACAACATGAAAGATGAAAGCAACGTCACCTAAAGTGAATATCAGCTAACTAGACACATAGACATTCATGTAGATGGATATTGTACTAACAACCATTATGTGCCTGGTAGTAAAGTTGCTTGGAGTGCAAACATTTTGAGTCGGATTGGATTTCCTGATTGATTAGATTGGAGTTCAAAGTTCCGAGTTGTAATTGGTATTTTATAAAAAGGCCATAATATACCAGTTAATGATGGGCATAGTAGGGTTCAGCCAATGTGGCTGCTGGATGATGATAGTTGGTATCGCCCAATGCCCTACTTCTGAATTGGAACATGGATTGCCCAAATTCTGAGCTCTGATCTAAGGTTAGAATAGCTCCAGTGTGAGTCAGAATTGATTCTAATTGGAACTTTCCAACCATTAGTCCACTAGGCACCAGTATTCAACCATCCTGTCCCATGACTTCCATAACCTAACACTGGTCAAACCCTACAAATGTGGGAAAAGAAATGTGTGGGCTGTGGCTGTTCTTCATCTGTGAATCATGGTGGATTTATTGGAAGGACAAACTGGACAATTGCCCTGAGCCCTCACATTTTTTAGAGCCCCAAATGACAGAATGGCAGGATGTACTGAGAGCTGGAATGCTGAGCATTGTGAGCCCCCCTTTTATCTAAAATTGTCCCTTTCTATGCCAGTACTGAGCATTGAAGTGGGAAGCACAAAGTGTCTGTGATAAGAGGAAAAAGGTGCCGTGAGTCTTTTTAATGTCGGAATCCAGTAAAAATGAGAAAAAATTATAAATAGAAGGTGTGAGATCTAAAAAGGACCCTATACTTAAATGTATGATCTGCTTATGTTCTTTCTCTTCCTTCAGGAAGATTCCTGGGAAACACAGAATTACCCAAAACTCGTGCAATTATTATTATTATCCAGTATTTATATAGTACCAACATAATATGCAGTGCTTTACAAAAGTCCATATTCATTTCACTAATTGTCCCTCAAAGGAGCTCACAATCTAATGTTCCTACCATAGTCATATGCCATTAATATAGTCTAAGGTCAATTTGGGGGGGAAGCCAATTACCCTGACTGCATGTTTTTTTTTGGAATGTGGGAAGAAACATTCCTGTTTTATCTGTGGGGAGAAAATGCAAAATCTCCAAGATAGTGTCCTGACTGAGATTCAAACCTAGGACCCAGCGCTTCAAAGGCCAGAGTGCTAACCACTGAGCCAGCGTGCTTGCCCCAGTGGATTCCAATGGATTCCAATAATGTGAAGTATCTTCAGGGAGATTTTAAATGCCTGCTGTGTTGTACAGGAATCATCTTGGAAGGCCAGTGCCATCATGCCCAGCAATGCATAAGACACAAATAGGGTAATTACAGGGTCTGATCCCCAGTCCCTGTCTCCAGACTCCGGCCTCCTAAAACTTCTCAACTTGATCTGGCAGATATATATATATATATACAGTATTACACCCATTGCAACCTCTAGTGGTTTCTCCTTAGAAACACAATAAAACATTAATAATGGTGACAATATAGTGTAATGTGGGACACCTTTTTATATAGGGGAACTCTTCTTTCTAAGGGAACCCTGGGTCTTGTAATTGTTTGAATTAAATGTTTTTTTTTTTTTTTTTGCCAAAAACGCCCTTCTTTACATATATATATATATATATATATATATATGTGTGTTTTATGTCTTAGTAATACATTCTTTCTTCGTGTTGCTGTAAAAATGCGTGTTGAGTTATCCCCCTAAAAAACCTAACCTTTGCAGAGAACTGCATATCCCTAATGCCTACGGCTACAATTGATGCTCCTTTCACAATATCTTTATTTGTAGCCTCCCCGTTGTTCTGTAGAGGTCTGAGACTACATGTGTAAACCTCTCATCCATGATACACAAAGGAAGAATGAGACATGTAGTTTATTATAGAAAGAAAGCTGACATTGCAGCCATTTTTTTGCTCTGTAGTGTTCAGCCAGAAAAAATGAAAATCATCAGCAACCTCTACACAGATTGACTGCACAAACAAAGCAAATTTTTTTAAATGTATTTTTTATATATGATTGTGTGCTTGTAATTCCTAATATAAGGAAAGTGACTTTAGATCTTGTTTAATAGCTCATCTGCAGCCTGTTGTATTTGTCACAACAAAGACTTGGTTCAATCTATGTGCGATAGTGGAAACCAACAAAAACTTAAAGTAATAAAAGGGCATTTACAAAGAGATTCTTTGAAAGGATCTTCCCACACTGAGTAAATCATTTGTAATACAGGAATGGATGGTGGCATCGTATTGTAAAGAATGTCAAGGTTAAAGGAAATGTATAGAAGTTTTGTATATATTTCGTTTTTTATGCTGGACTGAAAAACACATTAAAAAATATTTATAAAAATATAAATATATATTTATTTATCTTTAAGTCAGGAAAATAGACATTCCTACATATTATTATTTTAAATGTTGATAACCAGCTTAGAAATGCTTAAGGCTCGTATATATCAGACTAAGCCCAGGTACTTTGCTAAAAAAAAAATATTTTTTAACATTTTGGATTCTATTTATAAAACAGGGAATCTGACGGTCCCTCAAACCTTCCTCCGTGGGAATCATCTGCTATTGAAACACATGTACCTGAAAGATTCCATCAAGGGAATGTCGGATTCCCGGTTTTGTAAATGGAGCCTTTTAATTCCAACTCCAAACTATTTGGTATTATCTTCCTTTAGCCAATTCCCTTAGACAAAAATATTTTACTCTCCCTCAGTCTGGAGTTGTCCCCTCTTTATTTCTTCTTCACCCAAAGATATCCTCAGTCGTTGAATGTTCTCAATGATATCCTCAATCGTTAAATGGGACACAGGGCACAAGGTTGGGGGCTTGGGTGGTAAGGCACGGATTGGGGTTTATTAGTTAAATGAGGCAGTTTATGTGGGACATTTAAAAATAATAGCTTTTTGATTTTAGAAAACCCACAGTGCTCTGGGAATCCTTTGCTTTATGGGCATACCCAGCATTTGAAGAGGAACTATATTAATTGGTGAGTGGTGAACTTACATATTCAGCAAGTACGCACATCAAACTTGTTGATTATGGCACAGACCTATCTGTGTGCAGCCACCCTGTACTGATGATAGATCGAGGACCTGTCATCACTGCACCAAAGGAAGCTACCATCTTCAACGCCGGCTCCATGGCAGACTTCCATGAATATGGTGATCCCTTTTGGGCAGTGATAAAGTAATTCCTGCACATATGTAGGAGCTACATTACCCCCAGCATCTGGCTCCTTTGCACACAGCCATGTTCTACACTGTACAATGTAGAACTAAAACAGAAAGCCACACATGAGCCAAGGCTTTATTTTTGTTGATAATAAAGACATTGTAACGGACATTTTTAAAACTGGTTATCAACGAGAAATGTAATACTTTTTTACCTTCTATTAGCGTTTATCCTATTTTTACAAATTATTTTTTTAAACATAGCAAAGATACATTTATTTAATTTATATGTGTGTATAACTTTATCATACTTTCACATAAACAGCAAAGAGTACAAAGTTACATTATTACTTTTTGTACTTTTGTTGGTGGAGGGAGAACAATTGTGCACACCAATGCTGTCCATTTACTGTGTAGAATTTACCCTGGGGAGGTCTCAGTCATCTTATTGCCTCATTAGTAAGCTCAGCATGACCAGACAGAAATGTTTGTGGGTTTTCTCACTATGGGATATAAATACCAAAACTCTGCTATGACTTTCTAATGTCCTGTTATGTCAGATCCGTAGTAGTGCTTCCAGCTGGGTCCAGCCAGTGATAATGATGGTTATATGACTCCTTACCCCATAACCCCCAGCTCTAGCTGTCAGTCAAACATTGACTGCTGTCTGCATACTGTGTGTGGTAACTGCAATCATTTCAGCGCTAATATGTGGCCCGTTCTGGTTTTGTAACAGACTGATGCAATGAAGGGACTACAGGTGGTGGAAAAGCAGCCTCTGCTCGGAACGTAAGATGAAAAAAAAGTCCAACTGTGGTTATTTTTCCTTTTAATGAACTGGTTACATATTCACATTACATTATGTACAGGGTAACTGGCACATTACTTCTTACTTTATTATTTACTTTCTGAGCTAAAAAGACTGTAAAAGCCTGCTTAGAACAGCAGGCCCCCTTACCCCATCGCATAAAGCAGCTTCAATGTGTATAATGGCCCATTGCTGCTACTATTCTTAGTAAATCCATTATCAATAAAATGGGAACTCCACCAGCATTGCCAAACTCATTTTAGCAATGCCAATCTCAAGGTATGCTGAGCTTCTCAAATCCTGCAGTGGTCAAAATGAGTAAGATTTTGAGTCCTTAGGAATTATTGTGATCTTTCTGATAGCAAAGTGATGTCAGACTTTCAATCAAGGATGGTTTGAAGGATGAAATTGAGGCTTCTCATGCATTCTCATTCTTTCTATTGAGGCCCTAGGCAAGATGAGGGCCCTGGCAGTTGTCTGATTTTCCTCACCCTAACACTGACCTTTCCTGCATTAAAATATCCACTTTTTTGAAAGCCCTAAAATTTCTGCTTTCTTTTAAACTTTCTTGTTCTTTGTGTTTTCCATATGCTTTTGGGACGTGCCATCATTTAATGTCCTTTTAATTGTCATACCTCAGGACCATCTTTTTTATAAACCCTTTTGAAAACCATAATTTACAGTGAACTGAAAAACCAGCCCACATAGCCGTTTTAAAAAATAACACACTTTAGAAGTGCAGCTCTAGTATTCAGCTTGGAAGTACAATGACTCAAATTTTTCCATCTCTCCTGAGGCAAAACAGGTTCCTTCCTATATTTCCATGAACCTCTGTACGGTTGCCATGCTTTTTCTCATGCTTCTTTCAGGTATGTATCCAAAACTACCAAAACCAAAAGCTTTGGGTAGGACTATCAGAAATGTATGGATCCCATATTAGACCAATGTCATGGGCCCCCTCCCAATGTCCAAAGCTTCCAGCATTGGAAAAGTCAAAGTCTTTTGATCAGGGCCCAGTACGGAAGTTTGTCCCCCATTGAGGGTGGCCCTGTTTTCAGACAATAAGCATTCTCTGGAATGGCAGCTTTCATCAATTCTCAGTGACTGGTTCCCTTTAAGGAACATTCCCCTTTGCACATTGCTATTTTTTTTATTCTCGTATATAAAGAAATTTTCACATTTTATTTGCTGTAAGAACGGCAGCACCCGGGAAAACATGAGCACACATGAAAAATACATGCTCTGTGCACAGTCATTTTTCCCAAGAGGAACAATAACGACATAAGGACGACTTCTAAATAAGAAGCCTTTTTCTGAGCTGAGGAAAGAGCGCAGAATGCCACCATATTGTACATACCTAAATCTGTTTGAAGCCAGGTGAACAATAGCAGAACGTTAGCAAGCGGCAGCAGCCGGCACATTTTATAGGCTGAACTGAAGAGCCAATAATAATAACCATTTGTGACAAACAGAATAAAATATCAGTCTTGGACAATCCACAAGACCAGCAAAGATGAAGCGGAGAATTCTGGGCCTGGCCACCTAGTTACAATATTCTTTTTTAATGGAAAGCGAGCTGCTGAGAGGCACACAGGAAGCCTGTGGAAACCCTTACTCATCACAAGCTGAACATCGTATTAGCATACCAATAGCACCCAGATCTCTATTATTATTCTGATTAAACTGCCATTGTGTTCTGTATCTGTTTGGATTAAAGAAATCCCAGGTAAAAGAGTTTATGTGGAGGGATCTACAATGTGGAGGAGGTAGGATATTGTAGATTTAAAGAGACCCTGTCATCAGACTAATACATTTATCAACAATTTTACCCATAGGAATATATGTAGATTTTAGGCATGGTAGATTCATGTAAAAGCCTCCCTGGGGTAGCCATCCAAAAGCCCTGAGACTGATCTCGGATGTGATGTGAGCAGCCCCAGCAGACTCACAATATAATTCCTCTTTGATCCCCCAATATTAGGTGGGTAGTGGTGGAAGAGCTGTACCAGCACAGGGAAAAAATAGACTTACTCAGAAGAGTGCTAGGGAACCGACACTTCCTGGAGTAGTCAAACAACAAGTCTAAAAGCCATTGCAAGTAAATGCAAAGTTTTTATGAATTGGAAAAAATTGCAATTAAGCCTTAAAAAGTTTTTACCCACCTGTCCCGCTTCCATCATGGGAGCTGTCCCTGTTCCATCATGGGAGCTGTCACAGACACAGAATGTAGTGAAAATTCACTTTGCAAACAATTGGTACATGGGAACTGGGGAATGGACAGTCAAAGTAAGCCATGTCATCAGATAGGTAAGAGAGGCCCATAGCCATAAGATATTAGGCACAGGGCCTAAATGACAGGGTGTGAGGCCTAGCCCAGGAGTTTTAAGGGTTAATAAAATGTAGTAATGGTTGGGAGGGACTGTGCTAGCGTGGAGTGCAATAGGATGAGTTAAAAGGGTGAAAACGGAAGTGGAAGGCCCTCTTTTAACCCCCCTTAGCGGTATTCCCGAGTGTGACTCAGGATAGATTTTCCAGGCCACAAGCCATAATCCCAACTCACACTCGGGGTCGCTTTAAACTTAAAAAAAGCCCACTTTCCTTGCTCTGTTGGCATCCCCTGGCGTCCTGCTTGTCCTGGGGACACGTCCAGCCGCAAAATGCAGAGACGATCTCCGGGGTTTCCTGGTGACGTCCGTGCGGGCGGGAGGATTGACAAGAAAATTTAAATCATTTTGTATTGGATTCAATACAAAATAGCTGTATTGAGTCGAATACAAAGAAATTTTCATATAATATATATATATATATATATATATATATATATATATATATATATTATATATATTATACAAACTATTGTAAAGTTATATTACATGTTTAACTATTTTTTTATAACAGATTTTTGTTTTTTAATTTAAAGTTTATTATTAAATTTTGGTCATATTTTGGTGAGTTATGCCTAAGAGTTATGCGTACAATGTAAAATACGCTAGAACGCTTGGGGGGTTAAGAAGAAAAAGTTTCCCACCCATTACTTTTTGTTATCCTTATAATTTGAAAGTTTGGTAAGTTTTGGCAGTTGGGGTCTTGGAAGGGCATGTTAAAGTGGAGGATTTTGGCAGGGGGGATCCTCTTTGTTGGGGTCCCCCCCTTTATGGTGAACGGATGTTTATTGTTTTCTGAGGTGGTGTTGGAAGAGTTAAATTTGTTTTTGTATGAAGTTATGTATGGGTACACAATGTGCTGCTATACCTACTTCTGACCCCCCCTACTCTGTACATGACATGCACCTGATCTCTGCACTCTGTTTATTACATACACCTGATCCTTGCAGTCTGTACATCGTATAGACCTGACCCTTGCACTCAGTACATTAGAAACACCTGACTACTGCATTCTTTACATTGCATACCCCTGACTCAATCATTCTGTACATTATTTTGACATGACTTCAGCCCTATGTACATTATATATGCCTTACAACTGTACTCTGTCCAATAATACACCATACCCCTTAGGCCTTATCACTATTAGTGAAATTTTTAGGGCCTGCCCCCCCACACCCACCCCCGCAGTATCCATGTCAGGGAAAATTGATGCCCGCAGAGTTTACAGACTTGATGTTTAAAAAATTCCACATCTCTGTGTTTATACTTATAAATCAAACATTGTGATGAGAAAATATTTGCAAGATAAAATACCAAACACAGTTTAAATAAATGCAAAACAGCTGATCCTTCCAGACAGGTGTCTAACATAATCACACTCTGCATGCACTCCAGCTGATCATGTTCAAATCTAAAGGTCACGACTATATAAAGATTTTTCAAGGTGTAACATCTAATTACCACTCAAGGAAACAGTATGTGAAAATTAACTCTGGATCTTTTAGGTCCAGCATGTGAGAAATCGCAGAAACGAGAAAGAAATGCCGCTTTGTTCTGTTGCAGAGGAGGAAATAGAGGAGTGATTTTTTTCATTGCTATTTTTTGGTGCGGTTTGAAAACCTTGTTGTAAAAGGGATTGTTTCTGTCAATGCTTCTGACAACTCGTGGAAATACAGTTTGTTTGTTTTTTTTTGATAGTAAAAAACATTTTGATGTATGGGCACAGGACCTTGGTTGGTAACAAACAATTAAAGCACGAAGAGTCCAAGGATGCAAGGAAAGTCAGGCAGTCGGGCGCAGAGAAGAATGCATCGATTTTGGCAAAACAGATTTAACCACAAAATGATTGATTTTGATGCTGGAAAGTTTTTGTTGCACAGGACAATCTAAAATTGTCTTACTAAGCTGTATAGGTGAAACTTGGTTAAAATTCTATTTTTTTCCTTTTGTAGATTGTGATTTTTTTGTGGTGTATTCAGTGCTGTTTTGTTTATTTCATTTGGTGGTTTTTGTGTTTTTTACAGTAGAGATGCGGTACACACATTTTTGTGCATCATGTTGTGTGTTAATGTGCATTATGATAATGTAGCCTTTTTTTTTTTTTTGTACTGTTTACACATTTGGTCTGATTTATTAAAGATCTCTAAGACTTTAGACAATACATTGTCATGGGAGAGCCTGGATGCTCCAGCAAATATGGAATAGATCTGGTCCAGGATTGGAAACATTTGCCAATTATTACAAATTATTTTTAAGAAATCCTTTCCTGGTTTGCTGGATTGCTCAGTTGCCCCCATGATAGTTTTTCCTTTGCAGTCCAGGAGAGCTTTAACCACCTGGCCGTTAAACCCGACCTTGGTTCGGGGTAAAAACACTTGCAAAAAGTGTTAAACCCGAACTTTTCTCAGGTAGTTAAACAAACATTACATTGCAATCTGATTGTCATACATTGTATGACAATCGGATTACAACTGTAAGAATATACTTACCCGGTCCCCGCAGCTCCTCCGGACACGTCTGCCCTCTTCCTTCTTCTCCCGGTGACTGCAGTGACGATGTCCGGGGTTTCCCGATGACGTTGCTGGATGCGTCGGTGCGGGAGGCGGGGCGGGAAATTCAAATAACTTTGTATTGAGCTCAATACAAAAAAGCTGTATTGAGTCCAATACAAAGAAATC
>NC_092864.1:34747216-34930981 GCF_032062135.1 Pyxicephalus adspersus
ATAATATCTACTGGACCCTTGTTCGGACATATTTCTGTAAGTTACAGGTCTACAATTTAAAAAAAAAATTTCATGAAAAACAGTGGAACACTTTTGGTACAGAAATCTAGACCTCAGTGTAACGCTCAGGTGGTTAATCAGGCTCACTGTGTGTTGCAATAACAACCAATGCTTTTATTTTGAATCCACCTCAATGCACACTGTGGGCCTGATTTATGAAAACTCTCCAAGGAGGGGGAGGATACACTTTTATCAGTGAAGCTGAGTAATCCAGCAAACCTGGAATAAATCTTTAGGACTCTTAACAAAACCTTTGCATGCATCTATAGTTTTTTTTTTCCAGCAAATTCAGCAATAAAAATATTATTATTAATTTATATATTTTTATATACATATATGTTTTTTTTAACCTCACCAGCGGTAAGCCCAAGTGTGACATGGAGTAAAAAAAAAACAAGCTAAAGGCGGTAACCCAGAGTCACACTCGGGGTAGTTAAAAAAGTAAAAAATAAACATCTACCTGGTCCCATCGGCGTCCCCTGGTGTCCTGCCACCCTTTGGCCGCATCCTCTTCCTTGATCTGTCCTTTGGCGAGTGTGCTGATGTTCCTTGGGAGTTCCTGGTGACGTCGGTGCAAACTATTTTGTATTGCATTCAATACAAAATAACTGTAATGGATGTATGTCTAAAAGCAGTACATTTTCTTTCATGAAAATGTATTTTACAGTATATAATATAATAGTATGAATATAATAAAGTTTGAAACACAAAATCATAGCAAAGTTTATTACATTTATTATTAAATTATTTTATTTATTTATTTAATTTATTATTTTGACATGATTTGTGTTTCAAACTTTATTATACTCATACGATTATATTACTCTGTAAAATTATTTTCATGAAAAACAATGTACCGCTTTTAGACATATAAATGCAGACAGAAATAAACCGCTGAGGAGGTTTTTTGTTGCCTTAAAAACCTGTTTATGTGTTTAATTCTATATCCTATTGATGTTGTATTTGGGGTGTGGCATCATGAGTGAATTTACATCCAGAGAAATTTTCCTTTCCAGAAAAAACTGTCCCTCACTTCCGACGGACCCTCTTACTTAAACCTTTCTATTCTCCTCCCCTCAACTTCCGACCAGACCTCTAGTTAATCCCTTAACATCTCTCCCTCACATTAACCCATACGTAACCTGCAAACAGAGGAGGGGGCTGCCCAAACACCCAGTCATGCCGGCCCTAAGCTTGGTCCCCTGCTGAGGGCCTCCCTTTCTATGGAAATGTAAATAATTTGGCTAATAAGGGACCGGTATTGGCACCAGAACAGGTTCAGGGTAGTTGAAAGGAGTTTATGTAATCTGTAAATCTCAAAAGACCCATGGTCCTTGAAAAAACACTTTGCTGTCACCAGAATAAATTGAGTGCGATGCCTTTAAAATGATAATATTTTGCCGAAATTTCCAGATTGGTATTAGGTATGGAGCGCCTGACCTCTCCTTGGCTTTTACAATGGCACACAATCTTTGTTTGCCTGAGGGTACCAGAACATTTTTTCCTGAAAAGAAGGGAGATACAAGATGCCAGAGGCTCCCTGTTTGGTAGCTCTTTATATCCTTTGAGCAGTTGGCTGCCATAAATGGTATGTTAAGGGCTCTTGTGGGACTGGTATCTCCCAGGCACTCAACAAACTGCTGCTGTGCACCTGGGAACAACAAAATACACTGCAAGTAACCAGATTTGCATGTGGCTGTTTCTGTGGTGCAAATCTTTAAAGGAAAACTATGTGGCCAAAAACACTTTTGGGATCTGTGCCCCAATCTGCCAACAGTTTCAGCTGCATGCAAAAAGTGGTTCCCAACCTCTCCTATTCACTTGAACCCTGTGGCAGCAGAACACTGTAGCTCACCACAGGTCTGAAATGGACCTAAGGCTTGTTAACACTAACAGGTTGAGATGGGATGGGTATTTTTGCTCCATGCAGTCTCAATGTTAAGTAAGAACAAGACAATTTGCCTTTTATCCAATATCCTCAGTGTTTTGGCTTGTGCATTAAAGAACAGGACAGAGTTTTGCCTAGCACAGACCAACCCACTGTAAAATATTACATATAAATACATGATCAGTGAGTACAAAAAATACCTGTTCCTGTTGGAAATTCTGTGTTGTTGTCACTTCCTCTGAGCTAAACAGAAAACACAAACATTGTTTTGTTCCTTGATAAATCTACTAATCTTTCCAGTCCATATGTAACTGAGAGGAAGAGTTTGTAGTACAGACTGGGTCACCACCATGGGCCCTCCATAGATACGATGGATGGTAAGTGTAGCCACCCAGGACTAGGAAGTGTGTTATTTACAAGATCATCAGTTGAACATTAGAAAAAAATGCCTGAAAAATAAAACCAATGCAGCCACCATATCTAAATACTGCTATTTATTTTTATATTATTTTGGGGGGATTCAATAGAAAACTATGAGACAGAAATACAAGAATAGGATTCTTTATCATAGAATGATACTTCTCCATGTGATGGAGTGGAACATGTGATATAAACAATTATCACCAATTAACACTTGTCCCAGGCTTTATGGTATCATGGATTTGGTTGATCTAATTAGAACAGGGGGCTTTCACAAACTTTCACACCTCCAATCCTATTCTTAGACAGGAAACATCTGCCCTGAACATTCCGCCATACCAAGGTGAACAGAATAATCTCTCTGCAGCTGTATATTCTGTGTAAAATATAGTATTAATAGGGGCTACTTAGTACCTTATAGTAATAAAATATAGTAGAAAAATATCCCCTGCATTCACATAGCTGCCCACCTAGGGCAAATTTAGGTAAACAGCCCGGGGTAACAAATATTGGATTGCAGAACAGAGTGAAAGGAAAAATGCTTCCATGATGCATAATTTATCTCATCATTTATTAAAACATAAAAAAAGTAAAATATGTTGTGTTTATGTGCACTATAATAATTGGACTGTTTTTTTCCCCTGAAAATATAGGTTTAAAAATCAGTTGCATAAAGATTGTGCAACATAAAAATATGCAGCCACATTTTTTTTGCTTTCTTGTTCAATTTGAATAAAATTTTTGTTTATGATTTTCTGGGGCTGGATGGGAGGTGGTGGAGTTTAAGGTGACTGAATTACCTGTGGGTAAATCTAGGAAAAAGGGGCACAAGGGGTACTTCTGCACTGAGACCCAATCAAAGAAGCTTGACATTTTAATGCTGTACATTTAGACATGGAGAAGGGGAGCCTAGGAATATTACAGAGCATAGGGCCCAGAAATTTCTGATGGCGGGCCTCATGGTATGTTTCTGACACTCATTAGAACCAAGTAGTAAAATGTCTTCAGGATTACCGAACAAATCTAGTTAAGTGTGACACACTACTAGTAGTTATTCCATGACCTGGATAGATAAAATCCTTCCTGATCTATGAGTACCCTTACAAGTCAGCACAAAAAATATGTGCACGGCACAGAGTATTTAGTTTAAAAAAGAAGAATAAAACAATATCATTATTCAGAAAACTTAGATCATTGTCTTGGCACAGAGTCTCCAGATCCTTCTGAGAGGGGCATCCTATGCTCCTAAGTCAGTTGCAGGCAAAATGCAGCATTTCCTCAGTCTTTCTGATCACTTAAGGGCCCATTTATAAAGCAGCAGTATGGTCCTAAAAGCGTGGAACAAGCAAATGTTTTACCAAACACTTCTTGACTGCAAACAGGCATTGCTACTGGACACTTTATTCAATGGTGACAAAAAACGAATACTCAGGGGCAGGACTAGAAATTAATGAGCATCAAAGCATCCACCCTTCTTCCGCCCCTGAGGAACCCCAAATAAAAAGCTGCATTTTACAAAGTCCACTGCATGCTTTGTAGACAGAGAATGGCCTTTTTGGCTCTGCTGCCCCAAACATATCCAGCCATAGCTCAGGAGAGTTGGGCTACTTGCTAGAGCAGCTGGGGGCTTTGCAGAAATGGGGTGACTCCAGAGTTTGGGGTGGGGGCAGGGGCAATTAAAATGACAGTGCAGCAATGCAAGATGATGCAGATGATCCCATCACCCCACAATTTCTGCCCCCCCCCCCACTCCATCATTGGGTTAAAGGGGAATAGTTCAGCCCCTGTAGAAACCGATAAGAGAAATGTCCCATAAAAGTGAAGTTTATGAGACACAATAAAATAAAAAAGTCAACGCTGTTTTAGAGTGGAAGAGAATATCTCATAATAAAAGAATGGTAATAGCCCATTTACAGGGAGTCATAGATACTGTAGCGCCAAGTCTTTAATAATATCCTGGTACCGATTTGACATACAACATTGTATTGAGATAAATTCAGTGCAATCCCAAGTGAGCACTCTTGAAATATATATTGTCTAAAAGCTCTGTGTATAAACCTGGTTCACTCCACATTTATCATTTACCAGTCCATCAGTAGTATATCCTGATGATGGGCACCCAAGCTGTATACATTGCATGAGCTCCATGAATTACCCAGCTGTGTGATATATGAACTGCTGTTTGTCTTCCAGTGCATGTAACTTGTGGAATCATCAGAATGTATGGATGGACCAGTGATTGATAAATATGGAACAATGTGTTTCAGGGTCTACAAGGATTGTATACAAAGCTCTTAGACAATACACACACACATACATGGGTGTGTGCTGAGGGTATGCCTGGGATTGCTCTTATATAAAAGACTTGCCTCTGCAATATTAAGGAATCTTAGGGGTATATTTCTAAACAATTGATTTTTTCAATGCAAGTGCTTGTTTTTTTGTTCTGTGTGAACTAAAATGGGTGAATTTACCTAGTGATGGGCAAATGTACTTTAATGTACTTTAACCTAGCAGTACATTTCTGTCTGGATTTATATGTCTAAAAGCGGTACATTGTTTTTCATGAAAATTTATTTTACAGTATAATATAATTGTATGAGTATAATAAAGTTTGAAACACCAAATCATGTAAAAGTAATAAATTAAATAAATTAAAAATATATATATTTATTTTTTAATTAAAAAAAAAAATTATACTTATATTTTTATATTATACTGTAAAATAAATGTTCATGAAAACAATGTACTGCTTTTACACATATAAATCCAATGTATTGCATTCAATACAGTTATTTTGTATTGAATGCAATACAAATAGATTTAGAATTTCCCGCCCCGCCGGCAACGTACACACGCACCGACATCACCAGGAACTCCCCCGTGACTCATCAAGTGCAGAGGACACTGTCCGGAGAAAGGAAGAAGACAGGTATTGGGGCTATGTACAATGCGTGATGCCGACGGATCAGGTAAGAGCTGTATTTACTAACCTTCCCATAGGTTTACCTACCCCAAGTGTGACTCGGGGTTACTATTTTCAGCAACTTTTTTTCTACCCCGAGTCACACTCGGGGTTACCGCTAGGGAGGTTAAAAGCATTTAGTAGACATGGGCACATGTACTGAACTATTGGGCGTGATTTAATAAAGCTCTCCAAGGCTAGAGAGGATACACTTTCATCAAGCGTGAAGCTGGGTGATCCAGCAAACCTGGAATGGATCTTGTCCAGGTTTAAAAACATTTGCTAACAAATAGCTAATTGCTTTTAGGAAATCCATTTCATGTTTGCTGTATCACCCAGCTTCGCTAATGAAAGTGTATCCTCTCCAGAGGAGAGCTTAATTAAATCAGACCCATTGATTTAATAGCAGGTGTTATACTACATTCATCCACTAGGCAGTGCTCTGTTCATTTTCATTCGCACTGAATACAAGGTTACAGCGCAAGTGAAAGTGAACACAGCACCACCTAGTGAACAAATTAAGAATGAGACCTACTATGTGAATCGTTCATGAATATACCCTTTTGTGTACTGTTTAATTACTGTATTATGTACATTCATTCGATAATAATAGTGTGGTAATTGTTTAGTTGCATGTTTTTACATTCAAATGTGTCCAATAAATGTTTTTATCGGACATTTTTCCTATCTGTATTTGTATTGTCATCATAACCATAGTAATCAGCAGGTCCCAAAGCTTAACTGTATCTAACTGATAGATTTTTTCATATTCACTATGATATGTGAATGTGGTAGACTTTTACATTGACTAGCCAAAGAGTGAGATTCAGTAGAGAGAACTAAGCTGTATGCGATGAATTTTTACATTGGGTGGTCAAAGTTGGAAAATTAGCAAAGGGATAAAGCTTTGTAAGTCTGATTGATTTTTATGTTGGCTGGCAAAAGGATGAGAAACAGTAGGAGGACTAAAGTGTGTGTGATGGGGGTTTCTGCACTAAAAGAAACATTTGCTGGGCATGTAAAAAGGCACCAGAGAGTCTCATCTATAAATGTAATTGATTTTTACATTGGCTGGCTAAAAGGTAAGAAGGAGCAATAGGAGTCAAATGTACACTGAGCCAAGAAGGCCAATGCTATATAGCAAAGGGACTCAAATGTACACTGAGCCAAGAAGGCCAGTGCTATATAGTACAGGTATAGCTATACTCTGGCCTGTATCTCAGTCCAGGGAGTAGATGCTGACCCCAACAAATGCCCAATCAATGATGGTGCCATATTTCTGATAGGGGAATGCAGAAAAAGCCATTGTTAGGAATCTTGTGCTCAATGTAGGTAGATATAAAGTCCAGTATTCCTTACACTCACTGTTTACTTAGCATGCATGCTAGGTCCATTTTATTAGTTTCCTAGATCCAGAAACCAAGAAATATTAAAACCAAGTTGAGAATGTTGAAGAGACCAAGCTTATTAAATATTAAACATACAATAAATTCTTATTTCAAATTCAAATTCCTATTTGGAATCATAGTTTAAAGATTATTAAGCTGGCCATAAATAGAGAAATGAACATGCAAGCACAATCAGACTGGCTTAGAAATAAACAAAAGTCATTTTTCTGCTTGGCCAGCACCACATGCTATGCCATGCCATCTCATAATTGTGGGCACCTTTATTCTGGTAACATAAACATCATATGTGTGCTTTTATCTGATAAGTATTTATTGTATTGTATATCTGAGAATATTTTCTTACATATGGGTTTACTTTTGTTCACATTTATCTTATATAGCCACAAAGCAATGATTGAAATCATGATCATTTTAATAAAAAATATTTTTTTACTCCAAAAGAATTAAAAGCAAAATCATAAAATTACAGCACATACAAGGTGATTTAAATTCATATTTGACAATCTAATGTATCAATTACAATAATGTTGCACCTTTTTTTAATAGAAGGGGTTTACCCTGTTTGATTATTAAACATAATACTTGTTGCAGCCATGAGAAGTAGATTATGCAAACATACAAATCATTAGGTCATATTCCATTCATTCACTAGGTGGTATTTTGTTTATTTTTATTTGCAATAAATACAAGTGTACTCCATTGTGAATTAAAGTAAGTACAACACCACCTAATTCAGTTTTTTTATCCTTAAGAGAAAGTATATCAGTAGCTTTTCCTTTTGTGTCTATCACTGTGTGAAGTAGGACACAGTGGGGTTACACACTCATATGATTGTTTTAGCTGTGTGTACAATTTGAGCTTAAGCTATTGAGATCAGCAAATATGCTAAGTGAAGATTAGCTCGGATCTTTTATCTGCCAAAGGATTTGAATATCGGTACATGCATCTTAAGGTTTACACAGCCCTGCCACCTAGCACAGCTGTCCTGGTGAGTTTCCCAGTTTAGGTTAGACAGCACAGTTAGAATGTGATTGGAGAATAACGTATCTCCTACCAATAAGGTCATCTCTCTGTTTCTCCTTAATTTTTGTAAGCATGTGGCACACTTGATTGGCCCCAAGTGCTGCCCCTCCCTCGCTCAGTGCTGCTGCATAGGAGATTGGCAGCAAGTTAGATTTAAATATTTAATAATATTTAAAAAATATTTAATATATTTAAAGATTTAATATTTAATAGTATTATAATACCTGTATTTAAAGATAGTTATAATTTTTATTTATTGAATACATGACTGTATTAATAAAAATAATTATGTTCATACCTACTTTAAGTGAGATCAATTGTAAAATGGTTTGGGATTTCTGAAACTGTTCAACTTCTCAGGAGAGAGTGATTTGTGGATGGGGGAAAATATAGGCAGCGTTTGTTAGCGGTGTATTAGAATTCACCGCCTGGCAATTGCACCTTTGAGGTCAGATCCCCGGTAACAATTGTCTGCCTTAATGAACATAGGTTGTGAAGTCCACGTTACTTCGGGAGAGGCTCAGATATGAGCTTTAAATTGTCAGTAAGCTGTGGTTAACCATATCCAAGGCCCATGTAAAATCAATAAAACATTGCAGCACTTTGAGAATTTAAGCAGTTTCCAAGACCGTCATAGTAGGGGCATTGCACCGTGCCAAATAGGGAATTGAGGCTAATTTAACTTTGCCGGTAAATAAATTTATGCTCCGGAATTTTTCTTTAAAGAGCAGTTTTTATTGGTATTCCTAATAGGACATTTATTCTTATGTAAGGGAACTGTATGGAATTATTCTCTATCTGAAGTCTATGCTACCTAAAGGGACTGTCCAATCAAACATCAACATCTAAAACAACATAGCTATGTGCCATTATTCTGACCAACAGGGATCGCTTGGAGGCAACACTTGATATCTGATGTAGGAAGATGACACACGTAGGAAATTTCACTTAATATTTGGGCCAGGGGAATAAATTTATCCACTACCCTGAGAATATTTATTTCGTATACTACTCTGATTCAGGGGGATCGCTGTGGCTACCAAACTAGTTTGTATTGAAAGATGCTCAATAGGATAATACAGTGTCATCCAGATTCTCTGAGATTGTTCATAATCATTAGAAGTCCATTCTTTTTTTTCTTATCAAGCCCTGATAAATAAGTTTGTGTGCCCTGAAACATGTTGGCTTTTTTATTCATAGAAAAATAAATTAATTATTTGGCCTGTTTGAGTATTGGCTGGAAACAACATTTGTGGTATACCTGTGAACTGAGCTGACAAGGTCATCCCTTTCCTTATGATACTCGGCTCAAATATTGCTTTTTGTATTTCAATATATTTATTGATTTTTAAACATAGGAATAAAAAAAAATATATATTTTTTCGTACAAATAAACCATTCAACAACAAGACATAAGTCCAAAGTCCAAGGTAGCATAAGTGTTCTTTCGAGACACTTGTTTAAAAGGTATTTACCTGTAAAATGACTAAGGATAAGCATAGATCCGGGAAGGAAGGAAACAACTTTTGCAAAAACCATCTCGATTGTCAAAAATTTAAATGACCAAAACATTTGAGACATAAAGCCATAGGAATAAACAATTCCGTATATGAGAAAAGGGGAAGGAGGAAGGAAAGGGGGTTGGAGACTATCAAAGTAAAATATGTGGGTATGGGTTGAGACCTTAATAAGCCTTAAAGTGTATTACATTTTTTTTTACAATTAGGATTTACAGGGTTCCCAAATTTGGTCAAACTTGTCCATTTTATCACTCAAGATGCTAGTGAGTTTGTCATTGACCATTATCCAGTTTAATTTTATAGATATTGGTTCTATAGGGATATCCCTCCTTTTCCAAGCGTTTGCTAATGCAACCCTTGCTGCCATCAAAATAAGGTTTATCAGTTTTTTGTAATGTGGGGGGAATAGGTTGGTCAAGTTTGCTAAGCAAAGCATTTTATGCAGATTTTGAAATATCTAAACGAACAATCTCTCGATATTAACTTAAACACTGCTGACCAAAAATTTTGAGCTGTCGAGCATGACGACCATATATGTTCCATAGTTCCTCGTTAGTTGCATCCCCTGAAGCACAGTGGGGAGGCATTAGACTGTTATGTAGCTATAGGATCTGGTACTAGATTCATCTAAGTATGACTTTGAGATTGGCCTCAACTATGGCCGAATTCAGGGAAACTTTAGACAGTGCCATGGAAATTTCAGTGATGTCCTTGACTCTCCCAAAACCTTTGGCAATCCACCAACTGAAGTGGGAGCAAATATTTCCTGGAGAAAATTCTGGATTGCCCCAAAGACATTAACTTAGGTTTAGTTCTAAGTTTATCCCAAAGTGATAATGAAAAGGTCAGAGATGGGCATTTAATTAAAGGTCTAGTCTTTTTTGAAGGCCACAATAATGCTGAAACAGCAGTTGGTATACATGCCATTTCTTCTAGAGCAATCCATTGTAGTTTGGGCCCTGAAATGTTACATAAGGCAAATTGGGCTAGTTGCGCTGCCTTGAAATAATTATATAAATGGGGGACCCTAAGCCCCCTTGTAATCGGGGAGCAAACAGGGTCACTTTCTGTATTCTGCTTCTTTTCCCTCCTCATATAAAGTTCATAATTTTCATTTGCAAGTGTTTAATGAAATTGGTAACGTGCGAAAAGGTAAAAAATTCTTGGAAGAACATTCATTTTTATGGTGGCAATACCCCCGAGCCAGGATGGTGGTGACCTATTCCATCTACCTAAATCCGAGAGAATGGTCTTTAATAATGGGCCATAATTAGCTTGAAATAATGTGTGATATGTTGGGGTTAAGTGATTTCCTAAGTATTGGAGAGATTTCTCCCCCATTGGAAGCTGAAGTTGCCTTTAACAACCGCAGTTTCCTCCACTGGGATATTTATGTTTAAAGCTTGAGATTTACACTTTTAACATGTAGACCCGATAGTATGGAAAAACTCCCAAAACTTTGAAAAAATTCGGTAGTGTTGTCAGCGGTGAAGAGGTATATATTAAGAGATCATCACACTTGTGCTCCATTTAGCCACAAATGATGCCTTTATTGTTTGGGTTGGAACGTATCGCAATAGCTAAAGGCCAATGCAAATATTAAGGGGGAAAGGGGACAACCTAGCCTGGTGCCTTTTTTTTGATAAGGATGGGTGAAGACAAAGAACCCGCTAAAGAAATCCTCACGGTGGGGCAGTCATAGAGGGACTCAAGTAATCTAATGAAATAAGGTCCAAACCCCATAACAGTGAGCAATTTAAACAAGTATTAACACTATAAGCTATCAAATGCTTTCTGGACAGCAAGAGACAAAAGCATTGCTTTCGTAGAGGGTCCTTGGTCTTAATTTGACTGCACCACTGAAATGAGATCAATAGACCACCTTGTTTGATCTAGAGCTTGCCTATGTAATAAAAAGCCCATTTGGTTCGTATGAATGTATACCCCTAGAAAGGAATTGAGTTGAATTGCTAATATCTTATTCATGATTTTTAGATCACAGTTTTTGAGTGATATGGGTCTATAGTTTGACACTTCAATGGGATCTCTCCCAGGTTTTGGGATTACACTAACATAGGCTGAGTTTGCACCCAATGACAGCGTATTGCCCTCTCTAATAAAGTTAAGATATTACACTAGATGAGGGGCCAATGTGAGACCGAACTTCCTATAGTACACATTAGAGAAGCCGTGAGGGCCAGACGAGCTTCCCGATTTTAAAAGCTTATGGGTTTTCAAAGTTTTATCCACTGTAAATGGCATTTCTAAGATCTCTCTATGCCTGTATTTCAATTTAGGGAGTGCTAATTTATCAAAGAAAGAAGCCTTCAGTGTCAGCCCCTTTTTTTTTGCCATATAAGTTGTTATAGAAATCATGGAAGGCTGACATGGCTTTTTCAGCGTTCTGAGACAGTTTTCCATTTTTACGTTTTATCTTTGGAAGACCAAAGTTTTTGGGAGTGGGATTTAATTTATTGACCAACAGTTTACCCGGTTTGTCACTCCACCTGTAAAATGTGTGTTTCGCCCACCGCATAGACTTTTCAGCTCTAGTGGTGAGAAGTAAATTGAGGTTGGTGCGGGCTTGTTCAAGTTGTTCCTTAAGCATAGTATAGATGGGTCTTCTTTATGCTTTTTTTTTAGTCTCATGAAACTCTTTAAATTTTTGTTCAATTTGTTTAGAGCAAGCTTTCTTTAGTCCAGAACCTATTTTAATAGAATCCCGTCCTTTAGTAGCCTTATGGGCTTCCCAGTTGTTACTAGGCGATGTATCTTGCGATTTATGTATTTAAAAAATGTCAGTTATCCTATCATGAATTTCATCTCTAATTATTGGTTTGTTTAGCAAACTTATCATTAAGTCTCCACCAAAATGCAGATCTCTTCCCTCTAAAACCTTCCAACTGTAACATAATTGGATCATGATCTGACCAAGGTGAAGAAATGATGCATGCTTTAGATGCCATGGGTACAAGGTTGACAGGGAGAAAAATATGGTCTACCCTAGAATAAAGCTTGTGTGCTACTGAATAATAGGTGTAATCCCTTGTTGAGGGATTCAGTTCTTGCCATATATCAACTAAGTCACGCTGTTTCAGCAACATGGATAGCTTGTGACTCCTTGGGGGGGGGGGGGTTGACGGTATAAAGCCACGTTAGATTTATCCAAAACCTGGTTTAGGGCTGAGTCACCCAGGAAAAACTAAATTGCCCGCCTCCCTGGAGAAGACTTTGGTAATCAAATTTTTGAAAAAGTCAAGTTGGCCTTTATTTGGGGCATAATATGTCACTATGGTTATTAAAGAACCTTCTACTGAACCCTGTATTATCAAGAATCTGCCACCAGGATATTTGATTCCATTACTAGGGATAAAAATTAGGATGTTTAGAGAGCAAATTCTGCTTTTTGGGAGGTGCAACATGCTCCTTTACACTTGGAAGCCTGGGGTATATTGCTACTATACAAGAAGGGCACCAGGGTAGCACTGTGAAGGAGAGTGTGGTTTGCAAGGGAGGCTTTAAAGAGACTCTGTCAATTTTCCTTGAATGTCTTCTGTCTGGTCACATGACACACTAGATTCTTTTACCTTTCTGTGCTGTCCTAGTGGAGAGCAGACCTTGTGAACTGTGCTGATAAGCTTACATTAGCTTAACTTATTCATTAATGCACTATGGGTGCAGGGAACTGTATTTAGGGGTTAGGGCTGTGACACCATGTACTCAAGATATTCTCCTAAAGCTGAACTCGGGGATAACCAGATATTGTCTAAATACCATAGTCATAAATAATTGTATTTGAATTTGACATGCTTTATGTTTTTCTTAAGGATATGTGCAGAGATCCATAATTTATCTTTACCTCTGTGCAAGAGCTCCTCGTATTAGGGAATGGTCGATGATGTTTTCCTTCTTTGTGCAGGGTGATTGGTCCTGTATCCAGGTGGCTTTTGAATATATTAAAATGAAAAATTTCTTTCTTAAGGTTATTTTTTAATCGTATTGGTTGAGAAAAAACTGATGACATCTGATAGTGGAAAAGTGGTACAGCAGGGGACAACTCTGGATTGCAGATGAGTAATTTTTCTTCTTCTTTTTTAAGGTTCCAGGTAGACAATAAAACAAACTAGCTTAAAGTTAAGATCCCACAACCGATCAGATCAATGCTGTCATTTTTCAGATTCACAAATCACAAACAATCTATATTTAGAATGAGAAGTAAGCACTAATAAATAATTTACCAGCCATGAATACATTGACCTTTAGGCATACAGTAAATATATGGTCCCCTTTTCATTATAAGAGCTCACGCTGAAGTAGGGCTAATCAATGCTGGTAATTAAACATTCGGAGTGCTCACTCCTGAGAGGACAGATGATCGGCATTATGGAGCAGACAGATAAGGCAGACTGGAACATTATGGATTATAAATCTTATGAGGGATTCCCACAGGTAGAAGGCTGAAATTTTTCACACAGAGTAATAGTTATTTAGGGAATTTCAGAAGGAAGAATGCTACAACAACTTTAGTCTGGTTTTTTGGTCCACGTGAGCAAAATTCTGAAACAAATCTCTGTAGGTTTAACTGGATTTATGAGACATCCACTGCTAAATTATTTGGAAAGAAATTGACAAGACAGATATGGAGAAGTTAACCCGTCAGTTGATAAAAGTTGATAGACCTTACAATGTTTTCTATTGGTTAGAGAGAATGGCCACCATAGTGATGGGTCAATAGAATGGACTGGAAGGCAGGAGTACGATGGTATATTAAGGATGCTAGAAAAGACATTTGAACCAACTATGGCTACATGTTGCCAATTGAAAGTTCCAAACCCCATTTAGGCTGTGGCCAGGTTAACTTTAAACTTAAACCAGTACCTTTTAGGAGACAATGATAAAGCATTGTCACCTTTTTATGAAAAGTGCCTGATCAAGAACGGCCCTGGATGGATCCCCAGGTATTTTTTAATGAAGGCTTCAGATTCCGGGAGTCAAATACTGCTCATAAGGGGTGCTCTAGTTGTTTTTATGCAGCTCTGTAGTTTGGTGACTTTACTGCCAAACATTTGCCTTCCTCCACTTTTGCTGACTTATAAAAATGTCATCCAGTAGCTTTCACCACCACCATCGTGGTGGGTTAAAAAGACCCAGTCACCAATTAAGCAAAAGCACAAAAAATTATTTTAAACGCTTACTTGCAGTTTTTTTTCTTTCCAAAATGTCTTTTTTTATTGAATTGCAAAGTACCTTTGAATGTGCTAGTACATCTTACTATTCCAGAAACAGTTCCCTCCATATCATCTTTCCTCTTCTAGGAATGTCTTATTACTGGCTGTACTGGACAAGCTCCCTCTCCCTTCCTCTAACATCGCCTTTTAGGCCACTTCTGGTGAAGTTTAGGAAGTCAATCTCAACCAGGGTTCAAATAAATCCTTGGGTTTTTCCAGAGGTTGCCAGGGGTTTCTTTAGCTGTGGATGATTAACCTCCTGTTTGATGATACCTGCGTGGTTTAAGAGCTAATACCACTTGGCAAAGCCAGTTGCATAACACTAATGTTAGTTGTAGCTGTTCTGGTATTCTGATCACTATTGCAAAGTGGCATATTCACACCCCTGACCACCAGTATAAGGGGCATTCGTGCCACTGATATCTGCTTTTACCAGAGGTTTCTCAATATGTAAAAGTTATTTTTGGTGCTTCATTGGGGTAAAAAGGTTGAGAAAGGCTGCTTTAGAGTGCCACTTGAAAGACAAATCTTAGTTTGCTAACACAATATTTACAACGGAGGCACTTAGCAGCAGCCTCAGGACTTTTTTTGATTTAGCTTTATTCTTCATTATTTTTGGCACTTTGGTTGTGACACTTATATTGTTTACACATACCAAGGATAGTTTTTGGCAGAGTTAATTATTCAACTTGCATGTTTTTGGAGTGCCTGGAGAAAAACTCAAGTGAACAACATGCAAACTCATTGCAGATAGTATGCTGGCTGGGAATTAGGTAAAGGACTAACACTAATTCAACACTCTGACTTTGGGAACATATGTTTTTAAAAGCCCATGCAGCTTTTGTATGAAATTTAAGCATTTATAAAGACTTTTTAAACAAAAATTTGTGTTGAAGAAGAGTGAGAATAGGAGAAAATGCCCCCTGAATGCCCAGGAAAACAGCAAAAAATGCCCCAAAACACATTTATGTTAATGGGGACGTTTAGAGCGTTTTGGAGAATTTATGGGCCTTTTGGAGGCATTTTGGGGGTTTTAACTCTTTCCAACCCATTAAGAAAATGCTTTGATGTAGACTTGCCTATTGGAATGAATGAGAATTTCAAACATAGGGATTTAAATGCTCAGCCTAAATTCTTAAAAAAATCTGTGTAGATTAAGCCTCAACGCAGTAGAGGAGAGAGTGCTAGCCATTGTCAGCCATGGTACCATGGCCTCTGGGCTTTATATATATATATTAGCTTTTAAGCATTTATAGATAATAATATATAATATTATGCATTAAATAGGAGAAATGCAGAGTTTTGGTACATTAATGGTCTGGTGACAGGGTCTCTTTAAGTGTTAATTTTAAGGGTGAGATTAATGTGTTAATTAGGGACAGGATTCAGTCAAGACAATATTTTGGATCACTTTCACTGTCAATCATTTTCAGAGCTGAAAGCCCCATTGCTGAAAAGCAATGTACTGATGGATGGATATTTTACTTTGTTCTTACAAATACCTAATAGGGAATTTGGCTCTGACTAACGTAATAAAAGCACAAGGTTCATATCATGTTTTTAAACCCTGAAGACTTGTTTGCTCACTTGCTGCCACGGTCTCTCACCCTAACACATTTATCATTTTTATTTTTCTTTCCCAAAACCTAACAAGCAATTTAATTTGTAAAACAAAGGGCTCCCCATGGCTCCATCACCCACATCCAACAGAAAAAAATTCCCTTGGAAAGACAGGCTTTAAAAGCTCAGCTGCCGAGAAATGATGTGTTAAAGTGGAACTTTCATGGAAAAAAAAAAAAAAATAGCCTTTTCAAATGACAAGCCCTCAGTTCATCCACAAACCAAGCCCAGTGAGTCCAGCGTTGACTCGGCTGTCCTCCGGCGCTCATCCAATCATCCGCTGCCACCATATTCTTTCTTCCGGGTTCTTCTCACGTCACCTGAACTTGAACTGTACAGGCACAAGTTCAGGTGTTGTTTCTTCATGAAACTGTAAAAAAAAAAAAAGCCAATTTCATTGCACTGCATGAAATCGAGCACTTTTTTCCTTTATAGGAAACCTCTTTATGACACATGACGATTTCATGCGCAGAAGGCGCAACCCACAACCAGGATTTGTGACGTATGTATCCCAGGAGGCTGGGGGTTTCCTCTTCACTGTTCACTGTTGTCGCAGTAAAGACAGAAGAGAAAGGGTCCTCCCCAAAAAATGTAACAAAAATCCCCCAAAAAACAATGTTTACATTACCATCTACAGATTACCATTACCATTTCCATTGCAGATTCACAACAACCAATGAGAAATGAATGCTGTGCATTCCTATGGAAATTGCAGAGCAGAGTCCATCTTCCCATTTCCCCTCTACATAGAACAGAGCATAACTGTGTAAATTGCTTGTTCCTTCATCTGTCACTGGAAACTATTAGGAAAGGTTGTTTCCAGTGAAAGAAAATCGACGTTTGTCTCATGTCCGTAAAGAGCTTAAGTTTTGTTGGAGGGGCAACTTTAGCTCACATTGAGCCAAGCCCACCCAATCTGATACTATCTTTTTCAACTTTCTCCTTCCAGTCCCAAGCCATTAATATAATATGCATGGTGTTTCAAAATGTTTTGCAGACATCAATAACGTTATCATTTCATAAGTTTCTCAGGTCTTGTGGGTCACCTTGTACCAGTCCTGCTTCATCAATTAGCAGAAGGGACTGCATGGCAGTTGGCACAATCATTAATGTATCCATGGGGGGGGGAATGTTTTTTTTCATCCAATTACCTATGGAACAAGAACCATTGGACCCGAGGCCTTGGCATTGTTCATACTTCTAAAAATAATTAATTTCACACCAGGGTGTGTGAATTCTGGAATCAGGAGTCAATGAGGATGCATTAATTGGTTATCTTTTCTTCCACGCTGACAGCAAAACCGTGTTCATAGAACAGAGTCCTTGTGAGAAAGTCCTTGTGCATAGAGACATGTGACAATGTTACAATAAGTGTAAAGACCTTCCAGCAAAAAAAAGGAAAGTTGCTATTACTTTATCGCAAGAACACAGTTCTTATACAATCTTGAAACATGTAACACATTATGATTTCTTTGTGCTCCCTTATATATAAATACACAGCGCTGTTTTGTTGTCCAAGTAACATTAGAAATGGTTAGAATTATTGCACAATTCATAAAAGATATCTGACAATACAGAATTGCAAGGAATGGAAATTGGCCATTAGGGCAAACTTGTTACATAAACTTTTTAAATTGCTGTGAATAAAAAGATTTGTTGTTTATGAACACACAAAAGGATTTTTTTCTTTTTCATTTTTTGTTGTCTAAGCAACATTCTTATTAGAATTATTCTGAAATTTATAACAGGTATCTGACAATACAGAATTGTAAGGACTGGAAATTGGGCATTAAGACAAACTTATTATATAGATGAAAATATAACCTTTATATAGACACACTTAAGATTTTTTTTTTTTTTTTAATGGACACACAAAGCTTCTTTTTTTTTGTTTCCTTTTTACAATGCTCATGGATGGGTAAAATCAGTCAAATATTACAAGAACAAAATAAATAAAAAAGAATATTGAGTAAATAAGCACAATATTTGCTTCTCAGGGACTGAGACTGTGGTCATTTCACTTTACAACAATGATCATTTGATCAATGTGCTTAATATAAATGTTGAGCGCCGGTCTAAAATCAATGAACCATACCACTATGCAGGGGCCAACAGGAGAAAATCTTGTGATGATAAGCATATATGCATCTGCACCAAAATCCGATCAAATACAAATCAATTATGAGGTCTCAAAAAGTCATCAGATACCTGATACATTTGCTGTAAAAGGGTCGTTTGATTCTCTGTATGGATATTCACTTGGAGACTGACTAAAGTTCTGATATCATGGAGGCTGTTCACTTAGCAAGTGATTGTTTTACTTAGTTTTGTCGATAGGGAAAAGCTGAGTTCATTCTGAATATTCAGTTATGTGCCAAGGGAATTCAAAACAAACATTTTTTCTTGCACATTAAAGTACAAAAATACCATGAGGCCCATGGCCAGGTCTGGGTCCAAATGAGAGGATGAGATTTTAAGGTTGTTAGCAAAAGACCAAGATAACATACATCTGTCAATATGAAAGTATAAAGATTTATTGAATTCAATCATACACTGTCCATTTTGGCAGAAATCTTTAAATCTTACAACTGCATTAGTACAGTGATTTAGGAGAGTGACCAGGTGTTTCAATATGGTTGAACACGTTTTACAAATAGTTTCCTCGGGGGATGTCAACGAGAAGTACATCTAATCTAAGAGACCGGTCAGTTTGATCAGTGTGATCAGCATTTACTCATTTAGTAAATCAAACTAACATATATATATATTAAAATAAAACATTAGGCTACCTAATAAATAAAATTAATATCTATTAAAAACATTAGTTTCCCTTTAAAAAGGAGTCTGTCCACATAATGAATCAATATATAAAGCCAACAAATATTGAATGGCTCCATGGCTAACAGAAGACTAATTCCTACTGCTGGTAAGGTTGCGGCGCAGTTGGTACTTTTTCGTGCCCATGAACCGTGCCCATGGATAAGATGTTATGTGTAGCCTCCTATTCATGGCTGCCCATGGGAAATGAATTAGTGCCATAGTAAGTGGTTGAGTAGCACCTGCTGTTAAATGTTCTAATGCTGGTTCTTTAAGAACCAGCATAGATGTTGTGGCTGTCAAGGTGCCAGCTGCCATTTACTTTCCTGGTCTGAAAACTTAGCTGAAGTTAGCTCAACCAACATGTTTTTTCATCTCTATTAGAGTCAAGCCGAATGTCACATATTCGGGCCGAATGGATCCAAATAGTAGCATCATTCTTTATGTAATAATCAGTACTGGGTTGCAGTCATTTTTATCTTTTTAGATCTGGAGCTTTACTTTAAGCTTGCAGCAGATTTTAAATGGCTTCCATGAATGAAGAAACAACTTTACCGGACTTGTACTTGTGACAATAAAAGTCTCCCGTTAGCTTTGTTTCAGTTTGCATTTTTTTGCAAAAGAAAAAAAAGGAAAGCAAAAAAGTGATTTTTTTTTTAAATGAAATACGTCATCTCTGACCCCTAACCAATCCCACTCATCCCTACTGTTATTGCCTATTGGTTGGTACCAGTTGGAAGGACTTAAGTCCCCAACACTAGAATGACACATTGTTAGCAGCTTGAGGCTTCTATGTTTATTTTCTGATGTATGTACCTATGACTATTTTTATCATAATGTTAGAAGTAGGCAGTGAATTGCCCCTCCTATGTGAACCTTTTTGATGGCCTACCTGACATCTCCATTATAATGTTAGAGGCAGGGAATAATTAGAGCCTTTCGATGGCTGTTAATTGCCCCTCCCATGTGCACCTTTCTGGTGCCCTACATGACATCCATGACTACTTTATTCTATTTCTAATCAAATTATTTTCTAACATGCAATTACTTTCATCAATGGTAGGCTGGAATTCCTGTCCTAAGTGAGCCTGCAAGGTAACAAGTACTGGGAGAATTTGTAAGAATGGTAATATCGAAAAGAGATAGATTAACACGTATTGAAATATAACTCTGATTGGGTAATAAAATGTAAATTTCCGTTATCCAACTTCAATTTAGAGCTGTTTCCAGGATCTCATAGAAGGAGCTTGACATCACCCATGGCAGAGTAAGGTGAGTATGTTTATTAATGCCTCAGTGTATACCATTTTAGGCAAATTATTTTTGGAAATCCATTGCAAAGTTTCTTATTTAGAGATTCTGCCAGTAACAGTACTTCCTAATGCAAGCTAACAACACTAAGCCATACCTTGCCATGTACAGTAGCAGCAGGGCTATCAGATAGGCAACCCAATGGCCAACTGAAAGAACTTGCAGCCTGACAATGCTGTTGTTTATTGCAAGGCAGTGGATTAGTTCTGTCAGCCTACAGAACTGCTGTTACTGGCAAGCTCTCCAAGTAAGAAAATTTGCAGTGGATTTACTGTACCAGTTTGCTTAAAAATGTATGCAGTGAGGCATTATCAAATATACTTATTTTACCCCTGCCGTTCACACATGCTACCTAGCCATGTGATGTCAAGCTCCATTCGGCAAGATCCAAGGAACATCTTGCTGAATTAAAGGTAAATAATGAAGGATCTTCTTCCTTCTTCTCATCCTAATTCCGATCTTCAACCATCTTGGCCTGGCCAGTATGACCCATCTCCTGCACAGGATCTTCAGAGTTTATTCAGTCCCAGCTACCACAGTGGATGTTGGGATGTGCTGGGTATCCCCACAACCAATGCTGAGTTGTTCATGTGCAGGTAAGAATGCTTTTTACAGAAGAGACATCACCTTTCCCTTTTGCAGTAAAGCCCTGCCTGATTGCAGATTTTTAAAGTGGAACTTTAGTTGAAGAATGATTCTGATTGGGTGTTGCTGCACTAATTGCCTTTTGCTTTAACAGTCTCCTCCATGACACAAAATGGCTTCCATCTTCACCTACTGGAAGGCAGCTCTCTTCTAATGTCTCAGCAGTTTTTCTGCTCACGAATAAATATATTAGAAATCTGACATGTTTTCTTTTCTACCTGCGTAGGGTAAATCAAATGAGTATGAAGATGAATTGTGACTGATCGCTGAATCTGCCGAGCCGTTTTTTGCCTGTCACATGTATTTTATTGCCGAGGGACATTAAATGGTTTATGAAAAGCGTCATGCTAAGCTCTTTTTTTTCAAAGAAAAATGAAGCATGTAGGGAAATTGTCACTAATTAGTGAAATTTAACTGATACCATTGTAAATTGTGGCACGGCGGTTTGAAGTAGTTGAGGGTTGATTTATAGCTGAAGAAATTATTCAGTTGTTTACATTTTTTTCCTTTCATTCTAAAATTTTCATGTTTATACCGAACATCCTAATTGGTAAAATTTGCTTGACATTTTGCAATAATCTTGTAATGAGGTATGAAGCACATTTATGGTATAAAGGAGATAAACACATTTGTAATAGTTTAGGAAGGGTAATGTTATTACAAATATCCATCACTTTTTTTTGTTTCATCCTACTCTAGAGACAGCTCTACAAAATGTTCTTTATTATAGGCACATTGACTGCACAATGTTGCTTTGGACCGGCTACCTGGTAGTGAAAATGGTGGACCATGCCTTAGCTATGTGTATCAATGTGGCTGCTTGTAGTTTCCACCAGGAGAACAGATAGGCAACTTCTTATTTTGGGATTTTTAAGGTATTGATAAAGTTAATAACTGTAACAACAAGTTAAAACGGGATATATTATCCCATGACATTAAGAGAATGAAACAGCCTCACAATGAACAAAAGGACCTCAATATAGTCTGTGTTACTTAATGACTTTTCCATTTGCCCTATCAGGTGTTAGAGGGAAATGATCTACAAGCAAAAACATATGACTACACCATAACCCGTACTAACACTAGAACTTTAATTGTCATGTGAAACAATAAACCCACAATCCATATAGAACATAACCAAGAATTAACTAAAATCCTCTGTCCCATTTTTCCTCCTTATTTGTCCCTCCTTTTATTTTTTAGTTTATAAACCTCTATACAAAATACATTATTTAACTACCCCCCAGAGTTTCCAGCACTAAGGGTTCCATTTATAAATCAGTTCATCTGAAATTCTCTAAACATTTTCTGGTTGAGAACGATTGAAAACACATGGATCCCGAAATTCTCCAGAAGAGCAAGTTGCCTGAAAGACCCATCAATATTTATCTGTCCTTTATTTTATTGCATGTAATACTTTTTAAAGTCAATATGAAGGAAGAGTAAACTTCCTATCCCAAAGCCAATGATGACATCTGTAGAATACTTCAAACACAGCAATAGTTGAAGGATCTTAAAGAAAGCATCTCTGGCATCTCCATAGGTACAAATTCCCCCAATTTCCAGTCACCTGCAGTGCCAAGGGGTGAGAAATGATATCTTAATGCTTTGGGGTGTCTTCTAGCAACAATGGAACTGGGGGATTCTTCCCCGTCTTTAAAGTCTCTAAGATTTTTTTTAAGCCACTTCCCTCCTTTAGGAAGACTTGAACTGGAAAAGTGATTTAGGAGTTTAAACTGCTAAGAATGATTTATCAATGTATGGGGGCGAAACAGTTCATATTTTTTTATTACAACAATGTACCTCTTTATTAACATTGTTCCTGCATTAAGATGTATTTTAAAGCATTTAGAAACTATGCAGTTATCCTCCGAGCAGTTTTGAGGATGCAGAAAATTGCCACCATGCACTGTGTTTGCCTGATCATATGTAAAATTCAAGATGACATTCAGTCAGAGCTCCAGATCTGCATGTTTTCAGAAAGTATTGAAGCCTTTGAATCAGTATGCACAAGTTGGTCTAGGATTGAAAACATTTACTAACCAACAGCAAATGACTATTAAGAAATCCATTCCAGGTTTGCTGGATCACCCAGGTTCGCTAATAAAACTGTATGTTTTCCAGCCTTGGAGAGCTTTAATAAATCAGGCCCAATATGAGAGATCCCAATATACAAGAATCTTCAAATGTCCCTTACAGGATGCTCTTAATATATTATATGCAAGGATCTTAAATATAGGCAAAAAGTTCTGTTTAGATGCAAATCTCCAAACAAAAGGCTACACACTCCTGTGCAACACAATGCAAATTTTCATCTTCACTACCATATATATGATAAAAATGTATATCCCCTTAAATATACAATCACATATCTTTGATATTCTGTTTTCCATAACCAAAAATCAGTGGTTCTGATCCTTCCCTTCCATTTCAAAAATTAAACAAAAATTGTTTTTTTTTTTTCCCCTATACATTTACTTTTTGTCATGTTCAGGATGACTTTGATGTTCTTCACTTTGGCATTTCACTTTTGTTAAAACGTCAACTGACTTTCAAGGTTATTGGTAACAAATCAAGAAAACAGGTACTTTGATCTGCAAATTCTCTGTATTATATTGCCCTCCCGGAGAGCGGTAAGTGAATCTGGGAACATTTTACACGCTCCTACAATCATGGCTAGATTGGACACTGCCAGAGCTCATCACTTTGTGTCTCCTGATACAATCAACACGTTTCACCTTGTTGAACATCAAGTGCACTGTGCGTTTAGCGCATCTGACAACCAGCCCAGAAAATTCCTTCCTATTCCTGCACCCGCATTATTGTCATACAGATATGCAGCTGAATACAGCTTATTATGTCCTCATTCTTTAATCTGCCCATGATGCTTCCTGGGTAACTCTGTAACCATGTCATTCTCCTCCCTACACACTGGTCATTCAGCCCATATTTTATTAATTGTATGATAAAGTGTCTTTGACACTTGGGCAAATTGAATCGCTATTATGTTTTGGGAAAGAACAGATTTCCATTGTCACTGCTATTTTTCTGCTTGGAAAGGTGAAAATAATTCTACTTGAATGCTTGTATGGTCCTAGAAATTATTAATGAAGCTCGCAACACACATTGTTATGGTTCAACAATTGAGAGCTGTGAAGAGAGTTTAGGTAATTGCTGTTAAGATAGGCACACAATAATCTCCTATTGTATAATGTGTTTTATGTTGCTTGTTAGCAGTGTAGAACCTCGGGCACATAAACAGTCTTTAGCAACTCTGTCAGTGGTAGGAAATTCTTCCAGCAGCAGCACCTTGTAAAGGAAAAAGCTTTGCACTTACCTTTCTGGTGGGTGGTGTGTTCTCTTTCTTCATGAGCTGCAGGTGTCACTCCTATCTGACATTTCTAAGTGTGTCTAACAGCAACTACCCATATATCATTTTTTTCCAAATGCCAACAAGTAGTAGGGACATTGGTGTCATCAGGAAGCTGGAGACCACCAGATAAAGTGGTATTTGATCTACACTTGTCAGATAGTACCCCTGTGTGTAATGGTAAGATGATATAAATAGGATATAAATCATGGTTTATAAACTTCTAAATATAACATAAGGGTAACCCTTAAATTATAATACATTCTTAAAGCAGAACTAAAGTTAAAAAATGTAAGTATTGCAAGCAAACAGAATATCTCCTGTCACTTCCGCAAAAAAATAGACCTACCTGTCAAATTGCAACTTTTTGTAATAAACTCACCTCTCCTTGCTCCAGCAACTTTACTCTATCCTTGATCGGTTTAGGATCAGCCTGTCTGGAATGATGTACAGGTAGTCCCATAAAGGACATCCGACAAATGGACGCCTAATAGATTCAAGCGGGAGATTTCCTGCTTGCTTGAGTGCAGAACAGAAGCTTGAAGGGTGGAGGGGACAGTTTGCATGACTTTTTCTAAACACAGCTGAGGTTGAGCAGCCTTTGGTAACTCTTTAATGACAAGGACAAACTCTGCAGTTGTTTCTTTTTGCATATCAAAGCACAGCTTGCTCCAGAAGTCAATGAATTCTAGGCTCCCTAAAGATTTTTTTCTTTTTTTTTGCTTTGTTTGTGGTTAGCTCACAGTGGGGATTTTATACAGTAACTGACATCATGCTGCCTAATAATATGTTGAGGCAAACATCTGTCCTAATTCATTTATTAAAAAAACGTACATGTTCCGACTTACATACAAATTCAACCTAAGAACAAACCTACAGTCCCTATCTCGTATGTAACCCGGGGACTACCTGTATGTCCCACATATGTGCATGGGAGTTCATCTTTTCCCAGCAGACAGCTATGCCAGGGTCATTCAAATTGCACAGCTCAATGTATATTTAAGAAAAGGCTGCAAACAGGCAGCTAGGTTTATTTCATTGCAGAAGGGATATCATCTGTCCCTTCTGCAATAGGAAACCTGTCTGCTCATAATTTTTTATTTATATTTAGTTCCACTTCAAACAATGAAATTTATTGTAGCAACAAATCTTACATGGTTGATGGATTAATGTCTAGTTTTCCTAATCAATGCTTCCTTATGTACTAGAAGAACATAGCAAGGGCACTTCCACCTATACATGGTAATATTCACGTGTAGAGTCTTCCTGGAGCTCCATTGTAGCCACCCTAATGTGCACAACCCTGACTAGGACTTCAGCTTTACATGAACAAGCTCTAAATGTCTATACATGCAGGTGGCACAGACAGAACCACTTCTGTGCTTCATCCACTAGTTCTTAGGTAGGCAGCATTTTTTTTAAATAGAAAGCACAGTGCATGATCCCATTCTGGAAGTTTTGGGAAGCAGCACAGAGAATAACACTGCTCAGAAACACTACAGAAGCCCTACAAAGAGAAAATTACATATTTGGAGCCACAATAAAAAATATACTTTTAAAATGGTACTCAAAATGTGTCTTGCACAGCCTTGCACAATTATACAGGTTCCTGTACTAAGGATGACTCACAACCAGCTTCACATAATGGCCATTAGAAGCAGCAGCAAGTCAGACAGAGCCACCTCATTTCCTGGCTAATGGACACCCTGGGTTACCTAATCCTTTCCTCCCCAGTCTGTCTCCAGCTCCTTTCGTTACAGAAATAACTTTGATACTGATAATTAAAAAAGTGTCTCTTTAAGACAAATCCAGATACAAATCCATTGAGAACACTGCCAAAGCAAAGTTTAGCTGAGAGAGGTAAGCAAAAAATGCTAAGGATGCAAGTAACAAATCTGCCTCGGCATGAGCCAAAGAACACAGACTTGGAAAATTTCTCCATGGCCTGATTAACTATTCTTGTGGCTCTGATCATTTATAACATCTTGGCGAATGCTGTGTCTTCCTCTCTCTATTTTCTGAGCCATTTAACAGGAAACTGACAACCCTGCTGGTTTAATCTCTAGGGTGTAAAAACAAGGAAAACAGATAAATCACAGATTTATATGGCTGTATAAATGCCCATATATGAACAGTTATGGCTACTGGGAATTCTCTGTAAAACAGGACAATTACTAGAGAGAATCTCATGCCTCGCAGTCTGCAGGAAAGGTTAGCGATAAGTCAAAATGAAAAGAATAAAAATGAGTTTTGTTGGCAACAAAATGCCTTGTGGTTAGTAAATATCTCCTTTAAAAAAAAGAACATTCCACTTTTTTTTTTTGGGGGGGGGGGGGGGGTATATATATATATATATATATATATATATATATATATATATATTGCCACAATTGCCAACTGAAAAAAGAAAAGGAAAATTTCTAAATCTGTATCAATATTTCTTTTTTCAGATGTCAGTATGCAATGCATGAAAGTGTGTATTTTGCTTGCAAATTCTTTATAATCATGGCAAGGGAAAACTCCTTGCTTAAGGGCCCATTTATGCATCAATGCCTTATCACAGCCTGTTACATATGTTATATGGGTTGCCACATTGTATCCACTTTACATTTCACCCCAATCCATTAAGGAAATACAGATTTGACACACACCATTGCAGTGTGTCGTTGACACGCCGGGCTTACATGAAATAGAAATAAAGGGTTTAAGTGCTTGTGTAAAACACCAGTATTACACCAAGGATGAAAATTCTAGATGAGTGTTTCCCAACCTTTTAACCTTGAAATATCATCAGGGAACCCTTACTTTAGTACATTAGTGTGGTTGGTCATTAAAAAGAATGGCTGTAATATTGTTGGTCATTGGGAAAGTTGCCACCATTACAGATAGCAAAAAAGATCATTGGTGTCAGTTAAACTGACCGGAGATTCACAAAATGCCCATTGCTCATGGAACCCCTAGCAAACTCTAGAGGAACCCTGGTTGAGAAACATTGCACTAAAGAGCAGTAGGGATGAGCGAGAAGGCCTCTGACAGGCTCGCAAAAATGTATTCGAACTTCCGATGGGTCTGCGAACCAATTTCGCGAATTCCATTAAAGCTAATGGGCCGACTTTAAACATTAATAGCAAAGCCCCACATGTTAGAACCACCAAATTTGCTAGGTATGTGTAAGAAAACAGTGCAATAAGAGAAAAATACAAAAAGACCTTGTGGTTTTCCTCTGGTCAGCTATCGCCAGGGAGACTGCATTGGGAAGTGTTATGTAGTGCTATTGGTAACAGCTGGGGGTGTAGTGCATTGTCAATGCCACCCAGAAGTGTGTAATACAATTTTAGTGAATTGTGTACTGACAGGCGGCAACAGCAGCAGCAGCAGCAGCAGGAGGCGGTGGGCCCTGAGATGGAGCGTGGACCACATTGGTAACTGGCATCTAGAGCTGGGTGTAGTGCATCGTCAATGCCATCCCGAAGTGTGTAATACAATTTTAGTGAATGGAGTACTGACAGGCGGCAGCAGCAGCAGGAGGAGGCGGTGGGCACTGACACGGAGTGTGGACCGCATTGGTAACTGGCATCTAGAGCTGGGTGTAGTGCATCGCCAATGCCACCCAGAAGAGTATAATACAAATATCTGAAATTTGTGATTAAACGTAGGGGGGCCAGACCAAGATGTTTTGTGCGCCAGCTGTGGTCTGTGGTGCAGGAAAGGGTAGGAAGGTAGATAATATTGCTAGTTTGCATCATGAAGTGGATGACATGAATGCCAACCATCAATCTTACAATACTTAGCTGAAAAATTAGGCAATGGTAATGGCAATTAAGGCAATGGTACCCATCAGTGTGGCAGTACTGGGGATTTTCATCTGGAGTTTGTTGGCCTCCAGAAAGCAGCAGAAATGTAAAATATATTGATAGCTGGCACAATGGCAAGTATGACATTGGTGATGAATGAAAGGCAGGCTCAGCTGACAGGGTATTGCTTATAGCCAGGCACAGACTCAGCACAGGAGCAGTGTGGGTTCACAAAGGCATCTTGGTTGGCCAGTGAGCCCTTGTGTAAGTCAATGAGTGACATCTGCAGTTGGGGTATGATAGTTAGTAACCCACCTTTCGTTCATTTTCAAAAAGGTGAGGCGATTGACATTTTCCGGCGACAGTCGTGATCTGTTGTCTGTGACCACTCGGCAAGCGTCACTGAAGGTTCTTTCGGACAGAACACTGGATGCCAGGCACGAAAGAAGCTTGATGGCATACTGTGCCAACTGCGGGCAGTTGACCCAAGCCTGTTGACCCAAAAATTATTGGCGTCACTACTGTCAGGACAGGCATTCTCCTCATAACTGCTGTCTTCAACACCACCACAACCACCAGCCAGAAAAAAGCCAATGTAATCATGCACCATGCACTTCATCCGTTCTCGATTGTTATGCCCCTGCACATCACTTGTTTGAGGTGGCACATCAGGTTTCGTTAGGCATCCAGAAAATCCCCCCCGCCCTTACCTAGACTTTTAGATGTTTGCTGCCTGCTGCCACTATTGTTGCTGCTGTTGCTACAGGAGGTTACGGTGGAGGGAGTGTCCGCCTGAGCTCCCTCTGAGAAATGTGGTGCGCGGAACTCCTCAAACAGCTGGTCGTATAGTGGTCTGCTTAGGTGGGCCACCTTTTCTTTCTTTTGCGCTGGGTTGGGTAGAAACTGTGACATTTTGTCTTTGTAGCGGTGATCCAGAAGGGTGGCCAGCCAGTAATCATCCCGGTTTTTGATGCTGTAAATGCAGGGGTTCCTCCGTAGGCATCGCAACATGTAGACACACATATGAAAGAGGGATTCCCTGGGCTCTTCCTCCTCATCACCCACCTCCTCCTCTTCAAGCTGCAGCAGTTCTTGTTGTTCCATCGCCCGCATAATGTCTGGGACGTAACAGCACAAATGCGGGTTGGACGGGTCCTGTTCAGCAGCCTCAGCATGGTCTTCCTCATCATCATCATCATAATCATCATCTTCCTCCTCCTCCTCCTCCTCTTGGAACTCCTGATGCTGGCCAGTGTCCCTTCTTGCTCCTTCTGATGCTGGCTGTGTGCTATGGAGTATAATGTCACCCTAATCTTCCTCCCCGCTTTCTTCCCCTCCTCTCCCATCGTCAATTTCCATCAGGCCACACGGTATTATGAAGCAGAAAGATGATGGGTATGACGTCGTTCCAGCCTTACCGCTCCCAGCTCACAATGTTTGTGGCCTGCTCAAGAGGGGCCAGTACCTTGCACAGCGTCTCGATCTGCAGTCACTGGTAAAATAGCTCAATTGTGTGGCTGTACCAAGGGCCCTGCTGCCTCCATGCTCCACTCTGACCAAGTAACAGACGCTGGAGCATGGGCAGGGTGGAGTTCCATCTAGTCACAGTGTCACAAATGAGTCTATGCGGTGGCAGCCTCTTTTGGCGCTGGATCTTTCTAAGGGCAGCGGCGGGAGTAGGGCATTGGCGTACATGGCTGCAGATAGAGCGAGCCTGTTTCAGTAAGTCCTCCAGTCCTGGGTACTTGCGGAGGAACTTCTGCACCACCAGATTCAGTACGTGGGCAAAGCAGGGCAGATGTGTTATGCCGCCCATGCGCAGCGTGGCCACATGTTTGGCCCTGTTGTCGCACACTATGTTACAGGGGCAGCCAAGCCTGAACCTCTCTGTGCAAAGCGCACAGGAGTTCTCTGGCGGTGTGACTTTTCTTCTCCAAGGACACCAGTTTCAGCATTGCCTGGCTACACGTGTGCTTGAGGGAGTCGTAGTGGAGTGCCCGCTTGAACACAATGTCCTCCGTGCCCGCTTAACCACGGGGGTAGATGGTAGAAGGAAAGGAGTAGGAGGAATAAGAGGGCTGGGATGGCCCATGCTTTCCCACCACACCCCTTGGCAGGGGTACCAGGTGCTGTAATGCCTCTTGCAGACTACCGCCCACTGATCTTTGCAAGGCCACCCAGTGAGCGGTGAAGGACAGGTAGCGTCCCACTCTGTGCCTGGTTGTCCAGCTGTCCATGGTGACGTGGATTTGGCTAGACACCGAGAATGCCAAATGCCCGGGAGATGTTATCTATTACATGTCCATGTAAACTGGGTAGAGCTGTGCGGGAGAAGTAATGCCTGCTTGGTATATTCCACTGCTGCTCGGCACAGGCCATCAGGTCCCGGATGGTAGCCAAGTCCATAAGCCTGTACGGCAGTAGCTGCAAGCCCAATAGTTTGGCTAGATGTGAATTGAGTTCAATGACTCTTTTGTTGGTTGGGCCCATTGCCTGATGCCTTGCGCAGAAGTCCGGTAGAGTGGGCTGAAGGGACTGGGAGCTAGGGGAGCTGAAGGGGTCACTGGAGTACCCATCTTGCGGCGAAAAAAGTCGTCTAACGCCACGAAACCTGTGGGAGAAGCTGATACTTCCTCGCTGCTAGAAGCCTAGCTAGCACCAACCTCCTGAGACATAGTAGCAATGACAGTTGGAGGTGGAGAAGTAGTCAATGGAGGTGGAAGAAGAGAGGATGACGTGGTTGCACCTCCTTCAAAAGAACGCAAGTACTGCTCCCACTTTGGTTTGTGGTTCTTGCGCATGTGGGAAAGCAGGGATGTTGTACCCAAATGTGATCCGGCCTGTCCTCTGCGGATCTGCACAGGATGCAGATTGCTACGCACTCATCATCGTCTTTCAGTGTGAAAAAGGACCACGATCTAGAGGTGCATGCAAACACTCTCCCCCACGGGTACATCATCTCTGACTGTTCCCCTGCTTGTGCCCACTCATCTGTCTCTTCTTTGGGACTCACATGAGGCAGATTTGCGGCCCCTTCCATTCCCAGTCTGTTGCTGCTGCTGTCTTTCCTCTTCACCTGTTTCGGAACTGCTGCTAGTCCATACACATACCAGTGATATTACGGTCATCATTATCCTCATTTTCATGGAAGCCAACCTCTACAAATGCAGCCACTGATCCGGAACCCTCGCCCAACAAGTCCTGACCACACTCTTCAAGGGTACCAAAGTTTGCCTCCTGCTCCGAACTTCGCACTGACAGATCCTCAGGCTGTTCGTCAAACAACATGGGAGAGTCATCGGGAGGTACAGGCACATTAGCCACGCTAACATCTGTGTTTGCTCCTGTCACGGCTGTGCTGGTTCCTGCTGCTGCTGTAGAAAAAGAGCCTGCTGCACTTGAGGCCCGTCAGACCCAGTCCACAATCCTCTCCACATGATGTGGCTGTATGATTGTATTCTGCCTTCTCAATACATCTACCAGTGTACTGGTGCTCCACACACATCTCATACCTATTTGAAAACTTGTTCTGCTTCCTCTAACAATTTGCTGTTGCTGCTGTCCTACAGTGGCAGACTCCCGGGGAGTATGCCCCCTGCCAGATGCAGCATGTCGCCCAACACCACGCCTATCCCTGGGTCTACCTCTCATCTTTTACTTTTTTGGGCAAAAATGCACCTGTACCAAACGGTTTCTTTGGTAAATAGGAACAGGTATCAAACACCGAAACATCTGTATTTATTTTACAGTAGGCCAGAAATTTCACTGGACTAAACGGTCTTCTTTGGTTAATAGGAACAGGTATCAAACACTAAAATATCTGTATTTATTTTAAAGTAGGACAGAAATTTCACTGTACCAAACGGTCTTCTTTGCTAATAGGAACAGGTATCAAACACTGAAATATCTGTATTTATTTTACAATAGGCCAGAAATTTCACTGTACCAAACAGTCTTTGGTAAAAAGGAACAGGTATCAAACACTGAAATACCTGTATTTTTTTTACAGTAGGACAGAAATTTCACTATACCAAACGGTCTTCTTTGGTAAATAGGAACAGGTCACAAACACTAAATTATCTGTTTTTTTTTTTACTTAAGTATAGAAATTTAACTGTACCAAACAGTCTTCTTTGGTAAATAGAAACAGGTATCAAACACTAAAATATTTTTTTTTTTACAGTAGCACAGAAATTTCACAGTACCACTCTTCTTTGGTTAATAGAAACAGGTATCAAACACTAAAATATCTGTATTTATTTTAAAGTAGGACATAAATTTCACTGTACCAAACAGTCTTCTATGGTAAATAGGAACAGGTATCAAACACTAAAATATCTGTATTTATTTTTAAGTAGCACAGAAATGTCACTGTACCAAACGGTCTTCTTTGGTAAATAAGAAAAGGTATCAAACACTAAAATATCTGTATTTATTTTACAGTAGCATAGAAATTTCACTGTACCAGTCTTCTTTGGTAAATAGGAACAGGTATCAAACACTAAAATATCTGTATTTATTTTACAGTAGGACATAAATTTCACTGTACCAAATGGTCTTCTTTGGTAAATAGGAACAGGTATCAAACACTAAAATATCTGTATTTTTTTTTACTGTAGCACAGAAATTTCACTATACCAAACGGTCTTCTTTGGTAAATAGGAACAGGTCACAAACACTAAAATATGTATATTTATTTTAAAGTTGGACAGAAATGTAACTGTACAAAACGGTCTTCTTTGGTAAACAGGAACTGCAATTGATTTTAATTAGCTTTAGTGAATGTACAGAGTGAAAAAAAAGATGACTAACAGTGTCTTCACTAATACACAAAAAAGATTACACTCAGTGTAATACACACAATATAACTTGCACTAAATGTGCTGACTGCTGACAATTTCACAAAACTAATTAGCTAGTAGCTCATGTAAAACACTGAACTTTGCAGCTAACAATGAACTAAGAGGCTCCTACACTGTCCCTGTCACACTACATGTCTCCCCCTGCATCTATCCTATACACAGAACACAAGATGGAGTGACTAACCCCTCTCTCCTTCCCTGTATATATATGCCTACGCTTAGATCTCTCCTGATTGGCTGCTGGGCCTTGCAGTGCATCCTGGGAGCAAATGATTCGCTCCCAGCCATGGTTCCTGCTGAAATTTCTTGCCGTTACTGCCCCCTGCTTTTTCCCTCGTTCGTTTGAGAACACGACCTCATGGCGAATCACAAGGCCATTCTCGCTTACATGTTCAGTAAGTGAGAAAGGCCCAATTTGCCGCAAGAATGAATTTAAAAATCTTGCTCGCTCATCCCTAGAGAGTAGACAGAGGAAGTATAAATTTTTTTTTTTAAATTAAAGGCAATTAAAAATATTTTAGAAAGATGTAGATACACTTAGTTACATAGCCAGGTTGAAAAAATAAATCAACTTCAACCACTAGGGAAGTAAACATATCCCAGATATAAAATCCTATAGACATAGTTGACCCAGAAGAAGGCAAAAAAAGCCCTGGTACAATTTGGTCCAACAGTGAAAAAAAATGATTTCCTGATCCCATGTGGCAATTGGATGTTCCCTGGATCAACAATCTCTGTTATCTTTACTTTATCTTACTTTTATCTTTACTCTGTTAGCTTTATTACCCAGTTATATTCTGTGTTTCTAGAAAAGCATCCAGCTTTTTCTTCAAGCAAACTATAGAATTTGCTAAAACTACTTCCTGGGGGAACCTATTCCTCCTTTTCACAGACCCTACAGTTAAGAATAAATGCTTTTTTATGGCAGGTACATTTACTATTGGGTGCAAATTAAAGGGTTCCCCCCTACCAATGGAATGTCTCTGTATCTACACACAGTAAGTTCACCTTTAAGCAAGTAATATATTGCCCAACAATGAACACTCAGGATGATTTCCTTGTCAATGAGATGAAACAATTTTGTGCAAGTAAAGATGATAATTTTTTTGGTGAGCCGGCCATCAATTCGAAGCACATCTAGAAGCCTTTCATGTGAACGTCAGATAGATGACATATCTCTGGCATCCCCTTAGCGTATATTCTATTCTGGGTGGAAATCAAATATTTGTCAGAGCTGGATTTGTTCGCAATCTGCAGCTCGGAATGAGACATTAACAAAACGGCCTTTTGTTTGAATTTAATTGTGCAAGTGACAGAAGTTTGCTACAATGAAAATAAGATTTGGATTCACATTGTCATCCGGAGATGTGTGATAAGAAACGAGGGTAAATTTCTGTTTGGTCTTCTCTTTTGTACAGTTAAATCAAATTTTGTTTTAGCCAAGGGCAGCACGACATTGATCAATTATGCTTTTAAAGGTACCTGGTATGTTATCTTTAATATTTGCCAATTCTGAGATTTTTGCTACTCTATCACATTGTGTAGCTCTGGCTGGTAGGGCAGGAGACCTGGATTTTCTCCTCCATGGTTTAAAACATTTGCTGGTCTTGTCCCTCCCCCAACTTTCAGCTATGCTTTCCTATCCTATCTGTAAGTTCCATGTTATCACATGACCGATACAGAGCATCTGATTGGATCCTTTAGGTTTCTCACTCCTCCCAGTCTGAATTCTGCTATACAAGTGATTGCAAATGGCTGATACTAAAGCAAAATATGTTACTCAAATTTAAAAATAGATTTATTTACCTCTAAGAAAATATACTGCCCCCTCCCCTGCTTGCAGTTGACTATTTTGTGCAGCCATATGGTTTTTAAGTTGTAAGGGTGCTGCTTGCTACATAAACATGCATGCTTATATACTAGTCACCATAAAGGACATCCTATGAGGGTCTTATAAAATTTCCTGGACTTGGAAACATCAACTACCTTATGACTGTGTTCTACTGAGAAGTATTTCTCTTCGCCTTTAACCGTTAGTAAAGTAATCCCTTTCAGACAGTTGCCTCCAGAACTCTGCAAATAAAATATCACACATATTCAAAAATCCCACTGAACAAAAATTAGGTTTGAAAGAATTGGCAATCAAGGAGTGCAAAAGCCCCACTGACTTGCATTGAAGTGTAGATTAAAAGCCAAAGTGGCAAAGAGATTTGATTACCTTTATATATCTATTATGAAAATTCTTTAATAAATAAATGAAAAGTGAACAACAGAAGGACAAAATAATTTTAAAACATTTTATGTGCTGAACTAGCTAATGTTACTATTGAGCATTCAGTGTACATGACATGGAAGGAGTAGAGAGAGTACTAGAATTGAGCATTTATTTTTTAATTGTATTGGAAAAAACATGGATATAATATATATTATAATATATATTATATTTATTATAATAATAAAGCCCCTATGTAGGCGAGTCAAAAGAGATCTTTCATAATCATAACAACAAATAGTGTGGGTCAGAGTTAACAGCAAACAACATCTCATTACATTGAGGATTTGAGCATATTGCTCTAATCCTTATATTTTATTTCTATGTCTAATTAGGGGATTGGCTATTTTTGCATTTGGTCAGAACCATTCAATACACTTCTAAAGTGGCAACCGTATAATTTTTACACCACATATCTATCAGTGCTTCACAGCCAGGGTTGCTATAGATGTTACTGAGGGTTGCGTGAGCCATGAGCAATTTATCACTCTCATATCAGTTTAACTGACAATAGTGATCTTCCTGGCAATCTGTAAGGGTGACATTCTTTCCACTTGCAAGCATGTAAGAGGAATTTCTAGCATTGACCACCACACTAATGTAATTTGCGTTGTGGATATAATAATTATAGTGGGGGTCCTGAAACACTGATCTAAGGGACATGATCAAATTAGCATTAGGCAGCTGTAGATGGCTTTGCTGGTTGGAAAAAACAGTTAACATTGGGACAGTAGAAGGTGGACGTATTGCCATGTGCTTTTCATATGGTGCATGGAGTGCCCACCATGCCTAGTGGTGGATGGAAAGAAAATTGAAAATTATAAACAGCAAATAGAGAAATGAAAGTGTTTAGTTTTTCTGGTCCCAGTATTTGACATACTTTCATCATTTACTCCAAATTTACCTTTCCAGCTTTACAAAGAGCAACATTTCTGTATATTAATTGTTACCTGTGTGCCTTGTGCTTTCTTGTATGTGACCCACATTTTCTAACCTCAAAGACAAATATGTAATACTGTATATTGAAGGTTCCCCAACCTTAGATGTGATGGTTGAATTACCTTTCTTTTTTCTGGCATTTTTTCCTTACATTTCAACAATTGATCCAGCCAGTAATGCACTTTCTGTCCTAAACTGACAACGCTCACCCATTGCATTATATCTATAGAAGAGAAGCATTGTCAGCCCACTACAGGAAATATTAAAGCCCAACTAAATCCAAAATGACAAATTTTAATAGCATAATAATATTAGAATCAAGTTAAAAATTAATGACACACAGAAACAAAGTAATGGACAGATCATTTAAAAGTTTTATGGGCCAAATGGGCTTTCACATTGCAATTCAGCATATTTCCTCTGAATTTAGCCAGTAAAAGCTTCTGATTTGATGCATGTGACATGCAAGGAGGAAGAATTTCAGAATCCAGACTTCATATACAGTACAATACCTTTATTCATACAATAGCCCCTTTGATTTTTCTTATAATTTATCCCTGCAGTCTGATCACATGGATTAAGAGCCATATGCCTACAACGCGGCGCCAACACAAACATATCTGATTTCACAGCATATGGCCCTGTATTAGGACAGATTATTCATTTTATACATTTATCCCAGAATATTATAATGTGATTAAATTATTTTACTGCTGACAAAAAAATGTGACTCCCGCACAATGTGCCATTGTTATGATGACGTTTCGGATAATTAAGCAAACAATGTCATTATTGAATCAGTAATTGTGCGATGAGTGTTAGTTAAGTAGCAGAGCTAACAATTACCAGCTATCGACATTATTGCTTCTTTATGGTGTAAAGTACTCTAATGATCACTTATGTGTCACCCAGAATGTGATCTTCTGTTCAATATCCAGATTTGTTTTACTGATATAATACAGGGGATGGGTAGTTACCATATGGGGTAGAGAAAACACAAAATAATTGCTGTTTTCAGTACTGATCATAAATAAATAATTAGTTTTTTAATTGTGAATGTGATCAGCATAATGCAAATCAACATCTCTGGGGTTTATTTATAAAGCAGTGAATATGGCAATCAGCAAACATTCTCTGATGGAGAATCTAGCACTGCCATTGAAAACACATGGACATTGGTCCCTGGACTATTGGTATCTCTATATAATAGATATAACGGATACCCTGCCCATCCTCTCCCTAATTTCCCTTTGACCCTTTTTTCCTATTCCCAAGGATATACATATATATATATATATATATATATATATATATATATATATTGTTACATAGTGTCCCATATATGGCAGGGAAAGTGCATTAAAGGCTCCAGGGAAATGAAAGTGTGAATTGATGTATAGGTTTTTAGGAAGAAACCAGGTTCTTTAGGACCCTGGACCTGGCCAAGGGAGTGAAAGGATGGGTTCCTTGGTCCAACCCAATCCTGATTTGCGGTATATGCACCTGCACTCAGGTGCAGGGTAGAGAGTAGTGATTAGTAAGAGGCTGAAGGAAGTGATCAGCAAGAGGCTGAGAGAGAAAGCCAGAGTGGATTCCAGGCTGACAGAGAGCCAGAGTGGATTCCAGGCTGAAGAGGGAGTCAGAGTAGATTCCAGGCTGAAGAGAGAGCCAGAGGTTTCCAGGCTGAAGAGAGAGCCAGGGGGTTCCAGGCTGAAGAGAGAGCCAGAGGGCTCCAGACTGAAGAGAGAGCCAGAGTGTTCCAGGCTGGGAGAGAGCCAGGGTGTTCCAGACTGAGAGACAGCCAGAGGGTTCCATATTGAAGAGAGAGCCAAAGTGGATTCCAGGCTGAGAGAGAGCCAGAGTGGATTCCAAGCTGAGAGAGAGCCAGAGTGTTTCAGGCTGAAAGAGAGCCAGAGGGTTCCAGGAAAGCCAGCGGCCAAACAGTACTACAAAACTGTGAGTGGAACAGGACTGATGTAGTGAATGTGTTAGTAAGAGAGGGCACCTAAGTGAGGTAGCCAGAGGCCCAGCTGGGCTACTGTTTATTGTTTTTGTTGTGAAGCTGTGCAGTGTGCTGAAACACTTGCCTAAACAAATAAAAACTGCTGTTATTTTGGACTTTTGGAGTCTGCTGCCTCTTTTTTTTTCTTCTTGTTTACCACTAGTACCATCTTTTTGGGTTTTCCATTTAACTTTCTATTGTTGGGATCTTCTTCCCTGTGTGAATATGGGGAGTTCCGAGTTTTGTATTGTATGTTTATACTTGTACTGACTCTTTGATATTCAAACTTCAAATAAATATTTGTAAAAAAAACACATGGACCTTGAGGCTTCACCATGCTTAGTATGTTTTCTTATTGTGAGATTATTTGCTTTATAAATAAACCCCATAGTAGTGGCGAGAATGTGCTTTCCAAACAGTGTTTGAAGCAGAACCTGTAAGCACCTGATCCAGCACCAGTACTTGCCAGACTCGTTTTCCAATCTAATACCACAGTGTATAGGAAGCCCCCGCTCTAACTTGGCAAGTTAGTTGTGCCTCTCAGCACACGATTGCCCCCAGCAATTCTGTGTGCAAGGGATGGAGTCTGAAAAAAGGCTAGCAGAGTACCAGGAGCCCACTGATATTTGCAGTACAAGGTTGTTATAGAGGCAAATCTAGAATAGTAAGCCAGAGGTCATGCTCAAGTGATCATTCTACCAGTTGAGGTATCCAAGGGGAAATACAAAGCAGAGTCGGGGTCACAGGCAAAGGGTCGGTCCAGGCAGCGTACAATCCAAAGGTCAGGAACAGACAAAGTCAGCAACAGTAATTCAAATGAAAACATTCACCAGCAGCAAGACACCAGTGACTAGAAGCAGACGAGCTATAAAGTCCCAGCAACCAATGACAATTCAGAAATGAGCCAGGGAACAATCTGCTCGTAAAATCCCCTTTAGCTGTGCACAGCCTCAGTATGTATGTGCTGGGGATGCTGTGATGGTACATCTCAGTTTGCACGGCTAAAGGGAACTAGGAGATGCTGCTATATCCTTGTCCTCCTTGCTGCTGCAAGTGACATTGCTGGACGGAATAAACAGGGTGCAATACTTCGATGGGTCACAACATGAGATCGCCGGCCAGATTAGCATCCCTTAACAGAACTATAGTTTGATGTCTCTATAGACGAGCAGCATTATATCGGTTACAGAATTTTTACTGTTCCAAGCACCTCTGCTAAAAATTTTGCAGGATCACCACCAGAAATCAGACGTAATCCCTAATGAAGTGCGTGGATTTGCCCCTTATATGTATAATAAAGAGCCAGTAATCTGCAGGAATTGATAACTCAGTCCTACCACTTGAAAGGCTATCTTGTTTGCATGAGGTATTGTTTGGAAGAGGCCTTTTAGGCAGAGATACTGTAGTATTAATACTGTGTATTATGGTTTTCATTTTGGCACATGTCCCCTATGACAGTGACTGGCTTCCAATGCCAACAACTTGCTTTTTAAAAAAGCAGCTCCCATTTATGTATAACATATGGATACTTTGCTGTTTGCCAGGGGTTTAGCTTCAATTATCTCCAGCAGTGCACACACTGGCATTCCTACTGTTAACCTGATTTCAGGTGCTCGGTAGAACCCAAAAGAAACCCAATATAGATATGAACTATTCTATTAGCAGCATGTAAAATACATGTAATAATTTTAAAGAAATTTATAGACAGAGTAAAGGGTGTTCATTTTTACTATGGCCTAGAGTTGCACTTTGATGTAGTTATAATTTTATGTATTGAAATTATTTCCATAACAACGACTGACAGAAAAGCATCAGTAAAGGGATGAAGAGTAATGCAGCGGATATTGTAAAGCACACAGGGATGGCCAATGAAGGACACTCATTATTACACAAAACATAATGTATAATATATATATTTATATATATATATATATATATATATATATAGGATCTAGAATGACCTTGCAGATTTTTTGTTTATTCATTTCAGATTTAATACTATGGCTTGTTGTATATTGCAGTACACATCCGGTGTGACGTTGTGTATACTGTATATACTGCATAGGTTGGTATATTGTATATACTGGTACCACAAAGGGCCTGATCTACTAAAGCACTCCAAGGCTAGTCAAGACAGACTATCATGGGTAATCTAGCAAACCTGAAATTGATTTGGTGCAGGCTGAAAACATTTGCCAATAGCAAATGATTTTTAAGACATCCATTCCAGGTTCGCTGGGTCACCCAGGTTCTCCCAAGATAGTCTTTAAGAGCTTTATTAAATCAGGCCCAACAAATAAAAGGTTTGGGCCAATTTAAATATAGGCATACATGAATGCTTTTGCTATATATATGAACATGTTCTGTTGGGTGTTAACTGAGATAAATCAATCTATTCAATAGACTCCTAGTGCATCACAGTACAACCAATATTGAGCCTGCTCTATGTTTCCAATGTAGCTCCACAATGCATGATATGTGTGTTATTGTGTGTTGTGTTACAATGTAGGTCTGTAGGAGAAACTCCAATGGGTACTGTATCTCATCTCAATGGGGACAGGAGTCTTCTAGAAAGAGTTGGTTACACTCAACCCTGTAAGCAGGCTGTTTCTGTGGCCTCCTGAAATGTAGAGATACCAAAGCCTCCAACATGCCCCTTCCACTCTCTCCTATGAAATGGCCAAAAGATTCTTCTTAGTGTTCTGCTTAAACAACAGATATTCCTGGCTGGCTTAGTGCAAAGAATGCAAAATCAAGTACACAATGTGCATCTCAGCATTTAGCAAACACTACAGCATGTTCATAATTTTATGGTACTGACTAGCGAAAATTTCCTCGAACTTCCGAAGTCTCTGCGAAATTTCGGTTTTCGGAAAAAAAAATTTCTGAATTTTGCGGACCCATCAGAAGATCAAGGAAATCCTTACAGGAGGAGTACCACGGCTGCATTCATAAATGCATCTGTGGGAATCCTTCTGTGCGCGATCCCTGGGCAAGCCCTCATTTAACCTCTAGTGCCCAGGAATCACGCACAGGAGGATTCCCACGGCTGCATTCATGAATGCAGCCACGGTACTCCTCCTGTCAGTGTTAGTCCCGTGGCTGTGCTCATCAATAAATGCAGCCGTGGGAATCATCACAGGATGACTCCTGTGTTCTTGGATAGAGAATCTCTATCCAAGAACACATACCACATGGCTGCAAGAGCAATCAGGGGAGTGGAGTTGTCAGCTCCGCTCCCCTGATTGCTCTTGCAGGCCCCAAAAAATTCAAACTCGACGGCTGAATTTAGACAGGACATTCTCGCTTACATGTTCGGTAAGCGACAACTGCCCGCTTTGCTGCGAGAACGAATTTCAAAATTTCGCTTGCTCATCCCTAGTACTGACAGAAAATGAAAACAATAAAGCAGTACATTTTAAAATCTAAATATAGCACTCTCTGTCTGCCAAACTTGTTCCTCCCATGCACTTTCACTCTCTTTATAATGACATGACATATGATGCCATCCTAGGATGCCTTGAGAATTCCACGCTGTATGTACCCATGTGCTATGCACTGGCACTTTAGCTTTGTTATCACAGGAGCACATCTCCTGCAGAGACAACATTGCTCCTGCTTAGGTAGTGTTGTCCCCATCAAAAGAGGAAACTGGCAGGATCACCAGGTAATTTTAAAGGAAAAAAAGGAAAAAAGATATCAAGGGGTCTTTTATTTTTTGTATTTAAAGACAATCCTTTAAGAGTTTTTAAAGTATACAAAAATGGGAAACAAATACAGAACATGTTTCTTCTATTAAGTCTAGACAAGGACACCATTGTATATTTATTTTATTCTAATGCACTTTAATAAAAAGAGCAAAATCTGATGTTTCTTTTTTCATAAAGGTTGTCCAACAAATTCTATTGTCTCGACACAAAAGAATATGTATATATATATATATATATATATATATATATATAAATACATACATTAAAAAATATTAATAAACAGCATGCAATGGAAATGCTATGCAACAATAATTATCAAAGATCCAAACAATTATTAAAGATCCCAGTTGTAACAAAAAAAAAAAAGATTGATTTACTAAAGAAGCTTAGGCTGTTCACTTAGTAAAATGGATTATTCCTGTCCAAGGGAGGTTTCACTTGGCTTAATAAATGAGATGAAGGTCTTCTTGCTTTAATCATCTAAGTATGTAAAAATAAATAACAGTATTTAAAGGTAAGGTTTGGTCTGCCTTGGCCCATCGCTAGTAATTACATTTTCATGACATACCTAATTTTGTATTGACTGGGTCCTGTTTCTTTGGTATGCATTGTAGTAAGAATAAGACTGGTGGTGGGAATCAAAAGGGTGCTGTACAGATCTTAATACTCTGAAAACATCACAGTGCCCTCAGAACTTTTCTCAAGAACTCCCATCCGTAATGCAAGCCATTAACTAGCCCTTGGGGGAGTTATGCAGATAACAAACTGCCCTGATGGGTGTTTAAGGGTCTGGAGGGGTCCATTTGAATGCAGATCACCCTATGTAATAAGTGGACTGCAACCAATGAAATGGGCAAGACAGACATGGACAGGCTAGGAAGGAAAGGACTAATGCAGGGAATGAAGTGGTCTCTTTATGACTTTCTGCAGCTTCTAATGCAGATTTTAAATAGCTAACATTGTGCGTTGGAACTACACAGTTTTAATACAGGAATAGAAGCTGTACAACTGTGCAAGAATGAATAAAAGGCTGGAGTTCTGCTCTAATACAGTTCTTTTCAGCATTTTAATCTGCTGATTGAGCCTTATTGAATAAAAAATGTTTTCCTTTTATCCTTAGCGTGCATGAATTTCTGTTTAAATGCAGGTAGATTAGAATCAGATGCAGAAGTATCTATCACCCAAGCATGGTGGAAATTTTAAAACAAAGTGCTAGAAAGCGCTTTATTTGCCAAGGAAAAAAACTGACACATTAACTTCTATAATTGTCCCTGAGGCGTCCATTATTCCTGGCTATCTCCCGGTTTTACAGCATCTCAATTAGGTCTTGTTCACACTGCTGACTTAGCCGAGGATGTCTCAGTGTTGGCGCTGCAGTTTGACACATCTTAAGAGTCAACAAAATTGTTTGTTCAAAATATGTTCTATGAAAAGGCAGTAGGAGCTGAAATTGAATGAAAGCAAAGGTAAGATATCACCACATTTAAAGGGAAAAGAGGAGGTTTTGTCATGAGAATGATCATAGATTTCTTGATTGTAAAACTGCACATCTGAACGGCACTAACACTTCTATGTTTGACTGTTGACTTTGCTAGGAGTTTTTAGGTATACACAAAATTGCTCATCTATTTATCAATCCTGTTTCAAGTATATATAGTGTAATTATACACTGCCTGGTCAAAAAAGTCTCCAAGCCCTTTGGGGCACTGTTACAGTTTGTGGTACCTGTTGGGACAGTGTTATGATCTGGGTTGCAAATGGGGCAGTCTTTTGATCTGGAGTACTTGTGGGGCCGTGTGATGGTTTAGAGTGCCTGTGAGTCCAGATTTATGATTTGGGGTGCCTGTGGGGGCAGTTTTCTGATCTTGGGTACCTTTGGGGGCAGTGTTGTGCCTGGGGGGCAGTGTTATGAGCTGGAGTGCCTGTGGGGCAGTGTTATTATCTGGGGTGCTTGTGGAGAGGGTTTTCTGATTTGGGATGCCTGGGGGTGCAGTGTTTGAATTTGGGCTGCCTGTGGGGCAGTGTTATGATCTAGGGTGCCTCTAGGGGCAGTGTTGTGATTCAGGGTTACTTCAGTTGGTCAGGTCTGGGTTCAGCAGAGTTATGTGCTCAATGAGATTACATGACTAATTATACTGAATGCCCAGGTTTTTCCATCAATGGCTAATGGCACGGGCATATTACAAAATGACAATTCCGGGATTCATTGGGCTCAGAGACGTGCAAGAACCTTGAGGCATCATTGTCACACATGAATTGGCCACCACAGAGTCCAGACCTCAATCCCACCTTTGGGATGTGCTGAGGAAGACTTTAGAAGAAGTCCAACTCTCCCACCATGAATACAAGATCTTGGGGAAAAATTAAGGCAACTCTGTATGAAAATAAATGTTGTGACATTGCATATGTTTATTGAAATAATGCCACAGCAAATGTGTGTCGTAATCAAATCTCAAGGTAGTCCAATGAAATATTAAAGTGTTAGATATTTTTTTTAAGGGCCAGGCAGTGTATCTGTACATGGTGGATATATATTTGTTCATTATACACACACATTCTACTTTTTGCTTTGCAGTACTACGCGGTGGGTGCACTTTACTTCTACTTTTCACAAATGTCTGCTAGTTGGCCTACTCATCTGAGTGGCTTATGGCGTAATTTAAAGAACCACTCTAGGGAATATTGTTTCCTGGGAACTGTATGTGATTAAGAATGATAACAGTATATGTGCAGTATAGAAATTGTAAACAAAGATTAGCAGAATTTATCAAGGCAGCTGCAAACCTTTTGTGTCCATAGTACTAATTGTACATACATAGTACAATTGAGCTTGATTCCAAAAGGCTATAAATTGAACACTTACTATTGTTACTTTTGTCTTTAAGGTGAACGTACCACAGTGATGCACAAGGTGTTTGGGTGTCGTTCAGCTGCATTCTACTTCGATCACCTTTGTGATGAACCCAACAGAGAGCAATTTATCAAGTCATAGCAGACAACCAATCACGTAGTGCTATTCCAGCTTATAGGACCAATCCAAGAAATGCTTTTGTGAGACTGATATTGGGTAAGTTGGCATAGTCCATAGGGCAGAGATAAGTTAAGGCTGCTTAAAGCTATAAGGGCAAATATAAATATAATGAAACGCATGCAAAATACAATTTAAAGTGGAACTAAAAACCCAGTACAGAACTGAAGTTCCCGAGGGCCTTTCATGAAATTTTAAAAACAAAAGTGAAGATCTCATGCATGTACAGTTGGATTGGCACTGTTTTTTGACAGCCTCAGGGATTTCTGAAGGATTTTTCCTTCTGACTTCACTGCCACGGCTGTAAAAAAGAAAGAGGAGGAGTCCTCCCCTTTTAATTAATTATTAAATTCTAATTTTATTACATTTTTAAAAACACTTTTTTATTATATAAAAGGATTATCTACCCTTTTATATAATTTTTAAAATCTAATGATAGGTCTGCTTTAATACTGTTTGTCTAGAATTGTGATTCATTGATGACTCATTGGGATTAATGGTGAACTGGCCTATTGGAATGAATAGGAATTTCAAACTTCCACTTGAACAGCATTTTAAACTTTGGGGAAGCAGTCAATGTAGACTTAAGGCTGTGTTCACATTGGCCACGAGGTTGCGCTGCGGTGCAGTTCCTCATGCCAGTGAACCGTTGCCTCAGGGAGATGCTATATCTTGCTTCGCATCATAGAGAATGAATGGGGAAGACTGTGAGTGATACCAATACTGTTTAAAGCCCCAAACTGTCAAATGTGCAGATGCTAGTTCTTTAAGAACCAGTGTTGCAGCACGAATGATCAAGCAAGGCGCCAACCTCCAGGAGTTATGTGGAATCCCTTGATCCCACGGCAGCTTGTAACCTGCCCTTAATGTGCTGTTTAAAGCAGAACTGTCATTCAAATAATAAAAAAAACACATTCATTACCTTCAACCAAATCAGTCCACACTTGGTCTCGATTATGCGGTCCCTAGTCATCCTGTCATCACAATCTTCTTTTTTCTTACTATGTCACCTGATCTTGCACTGTGCAGGCACTAGATCAGGTGACGTATCCTTCTGTAAATGTAACAATGCCTGGTAAGTTCAGGCATGCGCAGAAGTAGTAGCCTGAAGCCTCCCGGGATACATGATGTGGGTATCCTAGGGTGCTCTGCACTCCCATTCAGTCTTTACTGCCGTGGTGGTAAAAAAAAAAAGCGAGGGGCTTACCTTTTTTTTTTTTTTTAATAAAAACAAGCTAGTTTTTGCTTCATGTGAGGGATTATCTACTCTTTTATATAAGTAAAAATTTTGCTGATAGGTCTGCTTTAAACTTCCAGCTTTAGACTTTTTTCATGATTGGAATTAAAAAAAATGTTAAGAAATTCAGCAACTGATGAAATCATCAGAATTTCTACTGCCATATTGTCACCGGATCAGATGATAGCATTATAACGCTCGGCATTCACACCACCCCTTTGCTTTAATGACAGGGGTGTTGTTAGCTCAACTAAACCAAATTAAATATACAGTATATTTTTATAATGTAGCAGAGACATCAAATTAAAACCCAAATAGGAGAGCTAATAAAGATTACAGGCAGATGAATCTGAAACAAATTACGTTAGATTAGGTTTTATTAAGGGGAGTACAGATGGAACACGCTGAATGATTAAATACATAATTTATTTACTGCGTAGGGTAATTAAATTGCTGTTTTTGTTTACGGTAAGCTTAGCTGTGTTAGCTGCTCTGTCGCAGATTCCAATGGTATTGACAGATAAGTTTTGGCCTGTCTCTATACCTTGCCCGTCCTTGTCTTTTTATGATAATGCTTGCAACTTGTACAGTTTTAGTTCTTTGCTTTCCCACCGTTGATGCATTCCGTGATAGCAGATATCTTTTAAATTTCAGTTAACAATATGCTTGACATCACTTTGCATTAACCAATGACTGCTAAATGGTGCAAGCCTGAAATCTATTTTTCCATTATGCTTGAAATAATGTTTAGTTTATACAGTTTTTGTGGAAATATATCCGTTTTGTGAATTTATTGCAAAGCTTGTTACTTAGAGATTCTGCAAATACCTGCATTTCGTGTCCTTTTCCTGTCTGCCTCCCATGTGCACTCCAGTAATTTTGTCTTGGGCTGTCTACCAGGTCTTTCAGATACTCTGTCCAATGCAACTGAATAGACCTGATTTATTAAAGCTCTTGAGACTGGAGAAGATAGACTATCATAGGAGACCTTGGATGATCCAGCAATAGCAAATTATTTTTAAGAAATCTGCTCCAGATTTGCTGGATCACACAAGTTGCTTGATGATAGTCTATTATCTCCAGTCTTGGAGAGCCTTAATAAATCAGCCCCAATGGGCTATTACTGGCAGAATAGGTAAGAAATGTTGCAACAAAATAATAAAATTGTTTTTTTAAGCTCAAGTTTAATCTGATCATATTTTGCATTCATTGATTCGTTTTTCCCCCTATATTACCATAATAATACAATTATTAAAGTAAAACCTTGTCTTTACATATTCTTTTTTTGTCCCAGTGACATCAGCACTTGGTCTTTTGCTTCTTTAGTGAATGCAGGTAAATCATGGCTGATTGAAGGCCCTGGCAATTTGCTGTACACAGGACGCCCATGTGTTTTACCAAGCCTCAATGGTTGGAAGGGTTTGAATACAATGGATGAAAGGGGCAGTCAGGATGGGGAGGAAAGGGCTAGATTAATATTATTGTTACTATAAATAAATAGTATTTATATGGTGCCAATATATTACGCAGCACTGTACATTAAATAGGGGTTGCAAATGACAGACTAATATCGACAATGATACAGGAGGATAGAACTATTAATTACATTTTCATGACATACCTAATTTTGTATTCACTGGGTCCTGTTCTTTGGTATGCATTGTAGTAAGAATAGGGCTGGTGGTGGGAATCAAAAGGGTGCTGTACAGATCTTAAAACTGTGAAAACATCACAGTGTCCTCAGAACTTTTCTCAATAACTCCCATCCTTAATGCAAGCCATGAACTAGCCCTTGGGGGAGTTATGCAGATAACAAACTGCCCTGATGGGTGTATAAGGGTCTGGAGGGGTGCATTTTAATGCAGATCACCCTATGTAATATTTTGACTGAAACCAATGTCTACAAGGTGAGAGAAATAGCACACATTAGAAGGGGGATATGGAATGGTGGGTAAGTAGTGAGGGCTTTTTAGGAGACAGAAGAAGATGGTTAGGAAGATTATGCTGTAGCTATTTACTGTAACCTTCTCTGGCTTCTAATGCACATTAAGTTACAGTATGGTGTGGGATCCAAGTAAGTAATTGCACTACAGGGGAGAAGCTTACACATGTGTGCTAAAACGTTTGGGAATAACAGGCAGAAATAAAGGGTTTGTATATATTTATTGTCATCATCAAGTATTTGTAAAAAGAAAAAAAATTGACACCTTTGTAACAAAAATCCAAGTTTTCAATTTCTTTTCTATCTTCTAAAAAAAAACCATTGAAGATTTACAATAGACAAGGTTGTTTTTCAGCCCTATCCCAGTGTTATATGTATCAAAGCCTCCACTTATTTGGAATCATCAGGATTAATATTGGAAAATATTTTACAGAAATTTTGAAAATACTATATAAAAGGGGCATTCAATAATCTAAAAGGACATATTTTTTCCATTTTCATGTGCTTGTAATAAAAAATACATGCAGAGAACTTATTAAAACAATCTATCAGACAAAAGCCTCATATGTTCTACAAAATTTTGAATCATCTCGCTCTGTCAAGCGGGTGGAAGGGTATTGTTAAAGTATAACTTTCCTAACTTTACAATTCTAAAGGAACAAATTCCAGATTTGTCAGGATGTGCAGGAATAGTGTGATTTCCCCAGCCATGTGTAAGCTTCACATACAGCAGTGTTTCTTGACCTTTTTAACATGGGGGATCCCTTGAAATACCTTTCAGGTCTTAAGTGAACCCCTGCTACTATTACTATATCAACAGCTCACTGTATATTAGCACGGTGGTCAATGGGAAGAATTCCTCTTATATTGCTGGCCATTGAGATGAAATCCACCATTACAGATAGCCAAAAAGATTATTGGTGTTAGCTAAACTGGCCTGAATAGCACAAACTGATCATTCCTCAAGGAACCTCTAGCAACCTCTGGAGAAACCCTAGGAACTAGAGCTTACATAGGGCTTTGCCCTGTCAGTTCTGGCCTGCCGTTGTTAACAGAACTTTTTGGGTTCTCCTACACAGTCAAAGCACATATTCACCTAAAGTATATTGATACATTTACACATAGGTCTCCTTTCAAGGGCTTTACACTCATTTACCTATTTTATACTTTCTATGTTAGTTTTAAAGTGATGATGATATTTTAAGTGATACAATGAACTAAACAAAGATTGTTATAGATATTTCTTAATGTTTTAAAATAAAAAATTAAAAACATTTGAATATATCTCCATAAGTGCATCCCCAACCCAACCAGCAGTTGTATCTGCAGTAAGCATGTCTGCTTTAACAAAGCTTGGGATTTATTAGAAGTATTTTAGAAGGAGATAGGTACACTGGCAATAAATTATATTTACATATCTTATTATTCTTCTAGGTGTGTAAAGAAGAAATCCAAAGCAGGATGTATCCCACTCATGACCAGGTCCCGGGCCTCAGTCCTTGGCCGAATGTGCAAAAATACCTATTATTTTTGGCTCTGTTAATTCCCCCTGTAAGAGCTGACTTGGGGGATAAGGAAGGCAAACATTTCTTTTGGAAGTCAGGTAAAAGTCTCAATTACTTAATAATAGAATGTGTTGTGGGTTATGTGGCCCCAGTCTTTGAAGGAAGGCAGTCAGATGTATTCAGTAATGGTGTAAAGAGCAACGATCATTCTTCCATAGTCAGATAAGGTGAAACAGGAGTTGAATTAGCACATTAATTTCTACAGAAATAAAAGATGTTATACCGTTTTATTTCAGATTCTCTATGTATGACAATGTAATTATCCTAGAAGATACCTGTCAAAGGCTCCCAAAGTTAATAATTCCTGCCTATTAATTAGATCCAATTCCATGTGACCTCTCTCCAAGCGTGAGTGCTTGATTCAACTGCACCAATTTCTCTTTGACTCTATTATGCTTCAATTTATTAGCTTTCAGATCATTAGCTGTTGGTTCATTATTCCATTTATTTTATTTTTGGTATACATACTATTTTTAAAAGTCTTCAGGCAGCTTGCATGATGCATAGAGTCCTATTCCCTGCACCTCTTCTCTAGTGCCAAGCGGTTACCTATGATGGCCATCCTATGAGAATACTGTGTTCTCTGCATCATCTGCAACCACCCAGCACAGAATGGGATCAATGGAAGCAGCCTGAAGACATAAAAATGTAGGTATTCCATACAAAAAAAGAATTAAATAAAACTAATCAGTGTTGTAGCATTATGAGATTGATTGGTGTGGTGATGGCCCCCTTTATGAGGTTGGCCAATGAAACGCATTGGAGGAATTGGCTGTAGCAAAATTGGGGAATAATCAATGATGTGGGTGTTTTTCATTGCATAAGGCTTGTAGACTGGCACCATTACAAAACATTTGTATGTTTTTGACAAAATAGGACCTTGAAGAACACTGAAAAGAAAGTAGGAGTAAAATAAGCCCCCATCGGTGGTATCAGTGGTAGAAATAATTAAGGACCCCTGGCATTTTTAGTGGATGTAATAGTAACCACCAACATTGGTATTAGTTGATGCAATAAAAGCCCCCAACAATGGTTTAGGTGGATGCAATAATAACACAAAGCATTGGTGTCAGTATTAAATTTCTTCATTGGTGTTCGTAGAAGTATGATACTTCCTAGAACTGGGGTCAATGGCATTACTATTTATTTATTTCCAGCACTGGTTGTATATGGTGGTAATATGTAATCCCTTTGCATTGGTGACCAGTGGTAGAAATGGTCAATGCAATAAAAAATATTCTACTTTTATTTCATGCAAATGACTGCAGTGACATGAAATTCAGCCTGTACATGTACAATGTTTAATTGGCTTGGCTAGTTAAATTTTCTTAAAATGTGCATTACTTGCATACAAGTAGAATTTTCTGCATGTCTCTGGCCATCTTTATTCAGTAGTAGTGATATATACCCTTCCTACACTGGTGGCCATGGGCTGTACCTTCTGGTGTTCTTTGTTGTCTTACCTGAGCACTTTCTCCCATGCAACTACCTGAGGACATTAAGTTGAGGCTATACTTGAACTGGTGGGAGGAGATCACTCCACCTGATATTACCAGTCTTGCAAAGAGCTTGGTGCTGGGAATCAAAAAAAATCTATTGCCCACCATACTGCTGCTATTTTGCAACTTCCAAGGGTGCTAAGGGACTACTGATGGGACATGGCCACTGTTGGACATGGCTCAAAACCCTATGACTGTCCCATAGAATCCAGGACATTTGCCAACTATGCCCAATATTTGCTCAATTTCAATGACTGAATGTATTGCAGCCACATAATCAGCTTGGAGCCAAGTCTAGTGTGTTTGAAGAAGAGGTCAGCACTGACGTCCTAAACACGTAAGAAAATAGTCACCTGAGACAACCAGTCATATATATGTAAAACAGTCACCAGACCTCCATTCTGGATTTATGAACAACTGGTTGGGATTGCTGTTCCCACCTATGGTGGAGATCACAGTGCAGCTTGCATGACCTTCACCCACTGCTCTCTATAGAATAGAATGGCGTGTAAGGTGCTCATTCATTTATCTGTGACAATTCTGTTTCATCCATCGGATGTCTGTACAGGACTTTACACATCTTCAAAGATACATTTTCCGGGCCCTTCATACTTGCAGGAGATCACCCTACATTCTGCATACTATTAGCGTGTTATCTCTCTATCACCCAACCTCCAATTCTAAATATTCCAATTCTGCAAAGTATTTTCTTTACAAAGTTATTTTGAGCAGAACTTTTCAGAACAGACAATGTTGTTCTATGAAATCTCAAAAGAGTTGATTTACTGCAGCATCAGACTGTACTGTTACCTATTGCTAGAGGCTATTTGTTTAGCATTTATCTGTGCAGAGAAGGCTCTGTGTATACAGTTGCTGCTCTATGCAAATTGTTTTTCATCAGCATAGTGAACTGGCAATGACTTTATATCATTTAATGCGATTCTCCATCTTCCCCTACAAGCTGGCCAACCTTTCTACTGTCTGCAATGAAATGATACTGTAAGCGATCTGGTATCTCCTCTGCTGACTCGTCTGGGGCTGCAGTAGGGCAGTTTGTACATCTGTCATAATCATATTGATGAATGGCAAAGAGTCATGGAATATTAAATAAGCTGGTTTTATATTCATCTCTTCTCTTTCTCTCCTCTATGGGGCTTTTGTGCAGGACCAAGCTGACAGCTTTACTAATAAAATGCCAAAACTGTTCAATATTTTACTGCACTTATCTCCTATATGACTGTCTATTGCCTGTGTCTAAAATTACCAAACAATTTAAAGAAATTCTCCATCTGCAGACGGTTCATACCGATTGGCCAGAACAAGCTGTTTTCCAGCTTTTTCTGTACTTTTTTTTTGTGTGTTTGCTGTATATCTTTACCACTAGTAAAGGTTTTTAAAGGAAGTGTGCGTAGTTTTTTCAATTTATTTTATGTACATACATTTATATAGAAGAGATAAAGTAGATGTAAACTGAACCATAAAAATCCCATATAAGCTTTACAGGTTGATGTGATATTGAAAGTCAAGTTTAATATTTTTAGATCTGCAATCTTTTATTTAAACAAGTTCTGGTGATCTTGCTATGAATGTCCCTTTGCAGATATTTCTTGTTTTGGAGTGAGAACACTGTCTCTCTCTTTCGCAGTCATGCTCTAACATTTTGACTGTTCACTTAGCAAGGTGAATTATCCTAAAGGGTACTTTGCTTAGTAAATATGGCAAGAATTCACCCATTACTGAATAGATGCAAATGTAAAAAAATAAATAAATGATTACTACTTGAACTTGATGTATTGGCTGAAGTTAGCAGTCCTTCAACTTATTCACTGAGCTAAGTGAAATATCCCTTACAAGGGGCTAATTCATTTTGCTAACATCCTGTATTTATTTAGAAAATCAACCTGATTGTAACTAAGTCATACATACTTCTGGAGGCTAAAAGTGAATGTTCTACTGTTGTCACCCTGAGTAAGGACATATAGCTTCTGAAGACTTCAGAATATATGCTGTTCGCTTAAAAAAACAACCGACATTTGGCCTCTGACGCGTCAAATGCATGTAGACAGAAACTTGGTGCAGTGAAGCTGGATGTGATCAGAAACACTGAAATACAAAATAGGAAAAAAAGGAAATATGTGGACCATCCATATCAAGTGTACTTTTTGATCACCAGCTTTTAAAAGTGTGAAAAAACTCCACTGACATCCATTGTGGCTCAAAGTGGTGACCACCGCCAGCAGACAATTTCTGATAACCATCTTACAAATGAGGAGGTAATAGTACAATCTGCCAACCATGCAAAAAAGTGATGATCATGTGCTATGCTGCAGAAATATCGGCACATTGCTGGCATGGGTATTTGGGCATGACATTTAGGACAGCAGACATAATTTCTGCCAATGCTTTCTGTATTGACACGCATTATCTAGTTGGCCCAGCTGCTTGCCAGCACTTTCTAGTTGGGCTCTATTCCTGACAAAAGAACAGAGCAGCTACTCCAGGCCCTACCTCCCTCATGCACTGATTGGTTTTAGGTACTAATGGCTGTTTTGGCCACAAGTTGGGGCCTTGTCATCCATTAAAAGCCTATTTAATGGATAGTTTCCAGGTGCAAAGGGTTTTGCTTATAAAGTAAGAAAGAAGGAAAAGTGAGAGAAGGATGGATGTTATAAAGGTAGGACGGAATGAAAGGCAGTAGTAATAAATCCGCTTCTTTCAATCTTGAACAGTTGAACCGACTGCTCTGTTTTGAAATGACTTAATCTTTATTTACTGGTCACTGTGGTGTTCTAATAATATATAATACAAGCTGAAACAAGTCAGACCCTGCCTCATTTCCTGGCTGAGCGCCATCTAGCTCTTCTGTCCCTGGCCCCCTTTTTCAAGTCCCTGTCCCTGGCTCCCTCATTTAAAGGATTCCAGTTCTTCCAATCATAGAGGAGCAGAACCACTTGTGGGCATTACCATAGCTGTTTGTTTTTTTCATAGAGAAGAATATAAGAATCCATTGATATTACTGGGTCTAAAAAGGGTATGTTTTGAAAATGTTTTTTATTTATTAGTTTTATTAGCACAATGATGATTTGGAAAGGTAAGACAGAACAGAAAGTGAAAAGTAAGGCACAATATAAGCAGCCTAAACTTCCTCTTCAAAGAACTAAGAATGCAAAAAAGGAAGGAAAGATGGATGTAATGAATTAAGATTTTTTTTCACATAGGTAGAATGTCTTTTTCTTTTATTGTGTTGTTTTGGCCCATTGGGTATTGTTTAGTGCTGTAGATTTAATTGGGAGTCTATTCTACAAGTTTCAAAAAATGTGACTACAAGGGTCAATTTACACGGTAATAGTAGGCGAGCACGTTCTTGTGTCTGTAAAGAGAGGAGGAGATAATGATTACGGTGACTCTACTGGTTCATTAATCTGTGAATCCTGATTAACTGTAAAATGAAACAGCTTCATTAATTCCAACCAGAGTTATGCTGCACACAGACACTACATTTTCTCTTCCCAAGACTATCACTCTTGATTATCATGGGTGAAAATATAGTGTTCAGTACAGCTGTCCCTGGACATAATTTAGTGATAAATCCTGTGATTGACAGTCACTGTTTTATAATTTAGAGGGTTCAGGGGGGTGCCTCATACTCTCATGCTTGTCCCCCCCCCAGCCTGTCTGCACAGGGTTGCACTTTCAGTTTGTACATGTAAAATATATACTTGGCTCAAGATCTGCTGTAAAACCAACCTGTGATTTGTCCATGCAGGACGAAACATATTTTTATCTTAAAACATTTGCCAACTATTAGTAAATGATCCTTTAAAATCCCATTTAAGGTTCCTGGATCATCTAGGTCCTTTGGTGATAGTCTATCCTCTCCAGTCTTTGAGAGCTTTAATAAATCAGCCCTATGGAGTGTCTTGGTCTTGGCTGTCTTAGTGATCGGATGGTGTTGGAAAGCTACACCCAGGAAAACCTATTGTATATGTAGTGTCTCCCAAAAAGTGGCCGTTCGCTGGCATGAGGAAGCTGTAAACACAACACAACCTTACCACCAGTGTGAATAGTGTTTACATGTTTAATATTTGCCTTCTCCACATTGTACATGTCATACATTGTACATGTCTTACCCTAAGACAACCTGATACTATGCTTCCCTGTAGCTCTAACACTAACCTTCCTGGAACCCTAACCCTAAGAATATCCATCTCTGTAACCCTAACAATAATGCTCTTAGTAATAGTAACCCCTCCTGTACTACTAACGCTACCATCCCTGTAACTCTAACGTTAACTTCTATATAATACTCACAATCATTCTTCCTCTAGCCCCAGACTAACCCTATGTGAAACCCTATCCCACCCTGTAACACTAACACTAATCCCTCCTGTAAGTTTTGCAATACCTCTCCCTGTAACACTGACCACTCTTGTAACCTTAACCCCCCTTTTGTAACCCCAAGAATACAACTCTTTGTAAACCTCCCATTAGCCTTTACTACAGGTTTGACACCAACCTTACTTTTTATCCTAACCCTATATAAAACCCTAACATATAACTATATATTTTAATACCTTATAACTCAAATGCTAATTATCCCTGTAACCCCAACAGTAACCTTCCCTGTAACCCTAATACTTAGTCTCTCCACAAAACTCACATTAACCTTCTATGTAAGCCTTTCTGTACTTTTAATACCAACCCTCTGTGTAACCGTCACACTAACCTTCCCGGTAATCCAAACACTTCCTTCGCACTAATCCTACTTCATAAAATCTCATCCTAAGCACAAAGACTAACCTGAACCAAAACATACCAAGTCCCAGGCACCAAAATGTACCAATTCCCTGTTTTCTAATCCAGCGATTAGTATGTGGCTCTTGCTAAGTGTTTTCCTTTGAAAATGTAATAAACACAAGTTATACTTATAAAAATGGCCCCTGGATTGTCACTGTCTGCCTTCCGATACTGTGACTCTTGCAGGCATTGAATTAATTTTACATCACTGGCCTACATATTCTTAATTGGAAATTCTCTTTTTCTACATTTCAAGATCAATTTAGATCAGAGCAAAATTCATTGTAGCGGATTTGCAGACACATCCATCGGCACACTGCCCCGGATTAAAGGGACACATAATATCATTAACAAGTATCTTTTAATACCATGCAAGGATAAATAGCTGAATATTTCAGGAATGAATCCAAACAGAAGATATGAGATAAATGAATGCTATAGAAAATATATTTTTCTATTGTGAGTTTTATTCCTACAGAGTTATCTGAACATATTTCAAATGATGTTCAACCTGACATATGTTAAGGAAAATTCACAGTTGTTAGATACCTGGCCACTATACACTATATTTATGTAGACACCCCTAATTATTAGGTTTAGGTGATAACATTGAAAGGTACTAATAATACTGCACCATGCAAAGACATTTTAAATAACTGTTCACAAAACATATTATGGTAACAATTAGTAACTGTTTGCATGACTGTGCCCCAGTACATAAAACCGGTTTCAAAAACATGGCTTGGTGAAGACATGGTTTATTGTGGAGGAACATAAGTAACCTGCACAGAGACCTGACCTTAACCTTATGGAACTCATTTGGGATACATTGAAATGCCATTTGTCCAATAGCCAAGGCTTGGAAATCTCCTTTCCTGTTGGATGTGGGATTTTCACCCCTTTAAGTGAAATATAGATTACAGGATATCTGTGTTGATGAAAAAGTTACTGCAATATTGCTTGACAGACTCAAGAAATTTCATATGGAATCACTGTCCTAGATTAACTTCACTTACCCTGGAGTTTTTGACCATGTTTTGACTCATATCTAAAACTCTGATGAACATCAACCTTTTTATGTTTTTATTCATATGATGCTGCTTGGGGATTCAGTTTTATTATTATTATTATTAATATTATTATTATTACTACACAGTATTTATAAAGTGTCAACATTTACAGGGTTACTCAAGTGGCACACTGTTTGTTTCTGTTTCTATTGCCTCACCCTGGCAGATTTATTGTGCTTTCTGATATTTGGTTCTCTTTATTTTGGCAACCATGCATCTCATATTTTATTGTAATTTGTTCTTTTGTGAAAAAAATTAAATTAAATATTTGTAAAAGAAATGCTGTTTGTGCATCAGGACCTGCAGCACCACATATATTTAGACTAGAAGGGTCCACATCGGAGAAAAAGTAAAGAGTAAAAGAAGGATACCATAGGGGTATCTGATAGTCAAGGCTTTGCTATGTGGTCTTTGGTAATAAAATATGTTTTATTTATTTTCTATAAATCATCCAACACCACCCAACAAAGAAAATGACTATCACCCAGGCTTGACAAAGGGGTAGTAGCCTGCAAAACTAGGCAACTCTCATAACTCAAAATCTGAAACTGTCACTGAGCTGCAATGACCACTGACTGGTATGGCCACTGGCCATGTAAATCCCAATGACATTTTTGGCAATGTTTTCAAAAGTCTGACACAGACTACAAGGTTACAATGTTGTAATCTGATAAAATAATGCTTTCTTCTGCTTTCAGCAGACTAACACTTTTTTAATTTAGGCTATGTCACTAGACCTGAACACAATTTAAGGTTTATTAATGATAAAAGGTGTTTTTTTTTTAAATGCCACTGTTGCCATATTTTGTGACGTGAGTAACTGTAAGGTCCACCTTGTGTTCATAAACATCCTCGACGCTAGTGTGGGTCATTTTGCATACCTGGTGCATTGTAGCTTGATGAATCAGGTCCTGTATAGGAGATATAATTATCATAATACAGAACTGCAAGTGAGGATTCTTAAGTTATTTTTAAAAAATACATTCAGGTATATGGTAGAGCAGCCTTTCTCAATCTTTTTAACATGAGGGAACCCTGACCAATATTTATGATATATTCATGGTATATTAGTGTAGTGGTCATTGGGAAGAACGGCATATCATTGTGTGTTTACATTGCTCTTCATTGAGAAGAATGTCACCTCTGCAAATAGCAAAAAAGATCATTGGTGAGGCACAAAATGCTCATTGTTGGGGGAACCCATAGCAACCTTCTGGAGGAACCCTGGTTGGGAAATATTTAGTTAGATTTTTAGTTCTTATAAATACAATATACTTTTCCTATATTGGTGAATTGTGCTTCAAATGTATGTTGCCTTTAAGCAAAAGTTGATAATTGTGCTCTAAAAATTACAGATTGAGTGTTAACAGAAGAATTTAATTTATATTTAATTTGTATTTTCCTACATTGTTTATAGTCTATTTCAGCACATTGTGCATGACAAACAAATTAATTGATAAGAGACTAGCAGAGGAAATGGAGACGCTGCATTTGTTAGTTATAAGAGAAAAACTCTTTCTGTGATATTGGTTGGGAGCTGAATAATTGAAAACTTGGCCACATCAGTCTGGGTGGGATGTATTGAGAATATTAAAGCTTAATGTCTCTGCAAATGTGTCAGGATGCACTGTCCTTTCCAAAATGATTCCGAGCGGAGAGCACACTCCAATGTTGGAAACAGGAGATCATTTGTCATTGTCCCAGCTGTTATACCGCCAGCTCCATTTCTGTATTAGACCTTGCTACCATCTATTCATGTTTCCAAATAAAACACTTAGTTGGCACGGAAATGAAACAAAGAACAGGTCTTAATTAACATCAGTCAAAACAATTTCTGGCTCTTGAGGGTTCTGTCATGGCCTATTAAACAAACAAATTTGTGTCTAAAAACTAAAACCTGTGTGTGATTTAGAAATATAAATTAGGAACAAATAGAAGTTTAAAACTGTCTTTGGGCAAAAACCTGCTTACTCCTACCTTCCTCCAACACCCTTCTAATCCTAACTGCATGATCCAAGTTTTCTTTACTTTGTGATAGAAGCTATACCCACCAAATTCTGCCATTCAGGTCCCTTGGCAGCACTGCTAAATGCAGGGGACCACTGATCCACTTGTACCCTCTGGTCCCTTCCTGCTCCCTTTTGCTGTCCTCATTGTTGCTATGGCATTGTCTTTATTCATAAGGTACCCTATTGCTGTACAGCCAATAGGACATGTCTAGCAGTGACCTGTACACCAGACAAACAATCCCATGGGAAGCAAACACTGGAAAAGAGAAGACTCAATGCTGGAGTGTTATATGATCATGGCTTTAGGTAAAAAGGGAGTGCTAGGGAAAAGTAAAGGGGAGAGGTTATCATTATCAAAGAGATCAGACTTAGGTTTAATTCTGAAAAATATATTTCAAGTGCAACAAAACTCCCTGCGCACATTCAGAGCTGAAAATCTTTGGTCAATAGAGAGCATGAGCATTCCAAAGCCATAAGTCTGTCTCGGTGTGAAACTTTTCATTTATGAAAATGCTTTCTTTAATATAGACTAGTTTTCCCCTTTCATCATGTAGGGTAAATGGTCTTGTCTTCACCCCGCTCTGCAGGCAGCCTGTAGCAGAAGACGTTGCTCAGTCCTACCCAAAGCTTTGAGTTTGCACAGTCTATATGTGTAGCACATGATATCACTCCTACAGGTGTCTGAGTTTGAAAGCGTATTTGGTTCCCACAAATATTTTCACACATTTTTCCACCTTTTGCCTAAAACATCAGCAGTAAACTAAAAACCATAGCAATACACTGCATTCTGAACAACAGAACCCTTTGGAGAGGGCTTCCAATGCCATATGGATGTCAATAGCTTTGCAAGATGGACCAATAAAATGTGTACCCTATTACCACCATTGCCAATTGTCTTAAAAGCCTTGTCTTTTGGGGACAAAATCTTAGCAAAATATCTTCTGGCTTTTTTCCTGGATATTGACAAGTCATTTCATCTGCACCTGATTCGCAGCATCCTTAGATAGTAGCATTGCATGGATTTTATCTCTCTGTGACACTTTAGTGGCTCATACCCAAAAAAAAAAACATTATCATACTCCATAGGATGTCATACCCTCTGCAGCTACAAGTCTGAAGTATTGCTCCAGACTTAGACAGCAGAAAAGAGGCCACTTAACCAGTCCAGACCAACTGTTGCTTTTCCCTGGATGATCTTGTTTGTGTTGGATTAATTCATTCAACCTTCACACCCTGTCCCACCCCTATACAGTTGTCCCACTGCCATGCTTGCTCATGTATGGTAACGTGCTACTGAAACAAGGACTGGCTGTATATGTCTAACTATGACCAGATATTATATATTTGAGACTAATACTTTTGAGAATCCTTAAATTAATTTTAAGCATGTAATTAACCCATTCTACAGAATGTTAGCAGTTGGAAACCATTCTAGGCATGCATTTTTTAGTGGGGTTGTGGCATGGTTCCTGGATGCACCATGTGGTTTCTGGCTGCATGGTTGCTTTTCATTCCTAGGAGGAAGAACTAATTCAGCAAGCAGAAAAGTAATGCATGCAAACCCATTGACCTGTGGTAGGGTTTGCCAATCCTAGGCACATAGCAGCAGTTTACTATGCTTCCAGGAGCATTTATGAATTCCACCTTAGTTTCCTCTTCAAGTATGTTTCCCAGATCCAGAAATTTTGACAGAAGTGAATTAAGGGGACCATATTGCATCTGACAAATGTTTATGGATTGGAGGGGACCAGATTGGGTCTGACAAATATGTGTGGGTTGGACTGGGGCATTACAGCAAAACCACTGAACAAAATCTGAACCTATGAAAAGCTAGGCTGTTACCTGTATGTATTTCAAGGCCTTGTTTTTGGACTTTCAGATGTAACATTTTCTGCTTTCACTGGAACATACCTTTCAATAGGTACACACACAGCTGCAGTTTGTTCTCTCTGGGAGAATAAAAAAAAGAAGTCTTATGCTACAAAATATAACAAAACGATTAAAAAAAAAGAAAAAATACAGTGCCGTCGCTTGTTTATTTCCAGCCTGTGGATAGAGGTTGCTATAGAGAGAGTCTCCTGGTGGACGCAGACTCCTGCGCAGACAACTATAAAGAATAATTCTCCAAATTAGAACTTCACAAAAAAAGTTTTCTCCTCCGAGCGGTAAGCCTCTCTCCCTGGGCGATTAGCGGTTTCATTCCTTTCTCAGCAGTCGGGTAATGATTATGGCTCCAGATGCTGCTGCAGTGATAAAGAGATTGATTAATTTCACTTGAAAGGGCATATGTTCAAAGGGAATCCAATTGGAACACAGAGAAGGAGCGTTTGACATCTTGCAAGTCAGACTAGCAGGACTTAGTGTCGAGCAAACAAGAGCTATGTATCTTGTCTGTTTAGCGCGTGGGGAATCAGATTTGTGATGCGCCGCTTTAATACTGGGATTGAAGCTGTAGCGCCAGATAGGGAAAGTGCTGTGAATCTAGCAGACGTAATATGTGTTTTAGAGATTAGCTATAGCACAGATAATCTGTTTAGCGGCCTGATACAGTATCTTGTGTGCATTGATTTCGGGATATTCGTCCTGGGATTTCAGTAGATCAGGTATCTGATTGTACTTGTGTGAGACTCGTTATAAACAGGGTTGTGCCTCTGTTTGCGGTTTGGCTGTTCTGTGTTATTTGTAGTATTTCAGGCCAGCTCAGGTAGATATTTGTGACTTGACACATAGATTTTTCTTTCTGCTTGTAGAGTTTTGCCTCTGTCTATCTTTTCCTGAACTGGTTGTCCATTGTCAATGCAATAGTTCAAAATGCCACTTGCTTGAAAAACCATTCAGTTTGTAGGCAGTGACTAGTATAATGCCCATCCATCATCTTTCTTCCATTAACAAAACTCTTTCCTTCCTGGTATCCAGACCAATTTTATTAAAAATGATAATCCGAGGGAGCAGTTGATAGGGCAAACATGAAAAACTGAAGTGAAAATTGGGAGCAGCACAGTTAAAAGAAAAATTGGAAGGTAAATAGGAGTTTAAATTGTTGTATCAACTCCACAACTTAGGTCACGGTCGTTGTCAATTCTCTAGGGGTTTTAATGGCATTTAAGTCTGGGAGAAAAAGATTGGGGTGTAGGAAAGACCAAAACAGTACCCACCGCTCACATAAAATGGGTGATCCTCCAGGGTTCCATTTCAACTCCGCTATTTACTGGGAAAAGCAGAAACATTCTCCATTCAAGACTAGCTTTTCCTTCCCTGTCTGCTGGCTTACCGTATAAACAGCAAGAAAAAAATATCAGAGAGGGATAGGAAATACATAAAGAAAGCAAAAAAGGTGGACATAGCTCTGAGTGGCTAATTAAATCAACAAATGCCAAAGTAGAGACAACATTTAGACTAGAGACTCTCTTATCTAGAGTCCCATCACAAGCTTTGCCAATAATACAGAACAGAGGGAGCACTGTGCTGTGTTCACACATACAGAATTAAAATAGGTATTGAGAACCATATTGAGCCTATAAAACTAGAAAGATGCAACTATACTATACAAAATATTTTCAACCAGGGTTCCTCCATATGTTAGTAGAGGTCCCTCGGACTGTGGCTAATTGATCTCAAATTTGATGTTGCTTGCATAGTTCTGGAGCAAACACCACTTGGTAGAGCCAGCTATGCCACCCATCTAATGATGTAGTTGTCTGTAAAGATGGTATTCCAGCCATCACTGTAACAGGGTCATTCTTTTTACTTGCCAACAATTAAAAAGGCTTTTTTTTTTTTTTACGACTGACCCCAGTAAATTGGTTTAGGCAGGGATTCCCAGAAACCCAAAATTATTAAGAATTCCTTGAGGATAAAAAAGTTGAGAAAGGCTGATCTATATATACAGAAAAAAACAGGTAGTGATCATTGCACCCAGCATAAAGAAAAAGAAGAGAGGGGCTGTGCAATTTTCATACATACAGAAGAAGATATTGAGATTTATACCCAACAAACTGAACAAGAGTGGCATTGCCATGCATTATCCATATGTACAGAACAAGTTTTCCTAATACTATATTTTCCTAATCCTTTTTATATGCTTATATAGCGTGTAATTTGTTGGCGCTATATAAATACTGTGAACTTATAACAATACCAAGAGTAGATAGTGACAACTACTACTGGACCATGCCCATAGAATGAACAGTAAGAATTACAGCCAGAACACAGAAGAAGTAAAGAGGTGTTGTGTCATGCTTGGATGAAAACATTAGAGAATTATATGTGTGAACAAGAAGAGTCAGGAAAGATCTGTACAACATGTAGGTAGACTAGGAAAAGGAGTAGAAAATCAAGTTACTCTCATAATTTTAGGGTTGACAAGCCTGTTTAGCATTTCCTTGGCTTCTGATAAGAGTTGTGGGTAGATGGTTTGCAGAAGTAGCAGTTGACATAGCAACCAGTTGGAATTCACCTTTTTATATTCTGTCTTTGTTTATGCGCATAGTATTTGCTGTGGGTTACTGTAGTTTATTCTAATATAAATGTACCTAACTTTCAAAGGGCCGCTTTAACTGAACATCCACAAACATATATATAGAGAAAGTATATTTTAGTAAACTTTTTTTTTGTATTTATCCTAAAGTCATTTTAATGTTGATAACTTACCATAATGTTGAATACTTACCTTATTTATTGGTCCCCTAGCAACCGCTGCTCCTTTTTGCTTCTAGCTTAGAATATAGGTGGACCCTTAACCTCCTGTAGGACCCTCACCTTCAGTTTCAGCTAGGCTGACCCCCTAGGGGTTTATTCAGACTGGCTCCTGGGTGGCACCTCATTGGTGGTTCCTGTACACCTGACCTTCTGAAGCCACCATTCAGCTGTAACCCTAGATGCCCACTGAATGTTTTAAGGAGGATGGTTTTAAGGAGGAGTCTCTGATCCACTGCCAAACTCATTATGGGGTAATAATTGAAAGAAAAAGAAATGACTTAAGGGCTTTTAACGGCATAGATCATTTATAATCGACACAATAATTTTCATAAAAAAATGTTTTATTGATAAAAACACATACATGATATTTTCTATTGGACAACATCAACAACAAATTCTTGGAGCAAGTGTGCCAAAACGCGTTTCGCAAATTAACGCGTTCCATTATGTGGTAACTTCAGCTGTCAGGAAAATGTCAGTCTAAAGAAGCCCCAATAGTACTTTGATTCTGTTTACTTATTTAGCTGAGTTGGAGCCAGCCTGAACATAAGTTTGTGTTTTTATTACGCTTTTATTTTGCTGATTCTCCCTAAGCTCCTAAGTTATTTTTGGAGGTCCACATGACTAAGTTATGGATATTATTATGTTTTTAACCAATCACTGTTGCGTTTGTGCCAATGGTCTGTGCTGGGAAGGTGGTAAATGTTTGACAGTGACCTTCTAGTGTGTTCTGCAAGTCTGATGTTCTTTCAAAATGGTGGGTCTAACTTTGATCCTTTCAGTTAGGAGCTGGGCCTACAAGTAATTTCATGCTGAGAGTCAATTTCCATGCTAGAGGATGGCAACTCTTGTGGGAGCTCATATGTTGCGAGCCATCTACAAAGCTTAGAAGCATCTGCTGATGCAGGACCTAGAGATGGGGGAGCTACTATTGTCCATGTATGTGGTACTTGTTACTTCCTGATTTGCTGCATTTTCGTAAATAGTTCTTAACTGTCAATATGGGGTTAGTGTACCAGGACTGGTTGCTGAGTCTAGTAAAAGAATTGAAGAAGCCAAACACAGTTCATGCTTATCCAGGAGTATGAAGAAGTGAATCAGAACATTTAAAAAGCATAAAGTGATTTAAGTATCTTTATTGCATGCCAGAAACCCACAGCAGGTTTCAATCAGCTCCTGGGGTAAAGGTATTGGAGGGTTTCTATACTTATCAATCATGTACAATGCAGAACCAGCGATGCCCTTTAGTCTTTATTCCTCCATATACATGTTGGCATTGGACAGAAGGGCCATTTAAAGAACTGGTTTGAAGGCTTTGAAATCCAGTTGTAACTCTGCCTGTTATATTCCTGTAGACTAAATGACCATTTTTGATAAACATATAGGGAACAGGTCACATAACATTTTTTTGGAAGCTAAATTTCAGATTTTCGTCACCTAAACTCAAATTTAAGGCTAATTTTCACTTTCAACTTTTGTGGCAGGTCACTGTAAGGACAAATTAAATATCAAGTAATTATACTAGCTACTGAAAACCATTCAATAAATATGTAAATTAACTAATTTGTATTTTTATATATGCCGGGTGTTTTTTAATTTCATATTTTATCCTCATGGCCCTGCCATATTGAATTCAGCTTCTCCTTGCATTTTCCTCTGCCTGCCTTCAGCTATTTTTTTTAGCAGCTTGGCATCTGCAATTCTCTATATTCATGTATCAGTATTTACAAGCTTCCAGGAGTTTCCATTCAGTATGGTAATCACAAGTTAATGTCCAATCTAATGAATACAACTTAATGAACCATTAATGATCCCTAATGGAATCTTACCATATTGAATCCAGGCCGATATAAATAGACTCCATCTTGCCTGGGTCTGTTACGCTCCCAGCTCACTCCTCAGAGAGTTCAAGAGAACCCTTTGCATGCAGTCTGTTCTAATAATGAAGTCCTGGAATCATTAACACATAAGCCAATAGCTTTCTCATTATCGAAAAATGATTCCTATTCACTGGCAAACTGAACTCACTTTCTGAGTATTGATCAGAGAAGAGACGAGAAACCTGCTTGATCAATCAGACAATTTAATTGCTCTGTGGTTTGTTTGAGTTTATTTGGAAGTAAATATAATGCACTTGGGGAGGACAGCTGGCCCTTTGCTTTTCAATTACACAGGCTCTGCAGTCTTTTTAATGTTTTTTCTTAAAGATATAATAATAAAAGTGTAGGTTGTTCCAGAATGAACAAGGTTAGGGATAAGGATGAGAGCAAAGGGTAATGGAATATTGACAGCTGTGGTGATGGCAGGAAGTGACAATGGAGCCGTTCCTGCAAGCATGGTAGTGGGGGGGGGGGTGAGGTCGGGGTCCAACAGACCATTCAGGTTCAGATGAGTTAGCAAATGTTGAAAGTGGGGTTGGGTAAGTGAAACTGGGATGAGGGCGTGCGCGAGTATTGTAGTGACAATTGGTTTAATTGCTCTTAGAGAAATGATGTGAGAGGAGATAGAGGGATATAGTGCTTTCTGAGTAGCAAGTGTGGTGGCTGTAGAGCTTACAGAGTAATAAGAGTGGGTATGGGGGTTTAATGCTTACAGAGTTGTAAGAGCTAGCAGGGGGTTTAGTGCTTCCCGAGTGGGTTGAGGGGTTTAATTGCTTGCACTTACTAGTGAGAGTAGGGGGCATAGTGTTAGCAGAGTGGGTAATGGGAGTGGAGGGGGTTGTGTTATAATATGTGTAGTGCTTGCATGGTAGAATACATGGAATAGGGTTTAGTGCTGGCAGAGTAGTATGGAGAAACCAGGGGTTATAATTGCGTGTAAAGTATTGAAAGCAAGATCGTGTAGTACTAGTGAGTGGGAAAAAGAACAATGATGCAGTGGCCGCTCACATCATTGCATTTGATAGCATAAAAAGCATGTGTTTTTATTGGATGGTATGCTTTAAGAAAAAAAACACTCTTACTTTAGACATTTGGGCATCAACAGAATAAAAAATGTGCTTTGTACATTCTATTTCCTAGATGATCACAGATGATGAGTTTCTTTTGTTTATTTCTTGCTACTAAAGCGCTGAAATTATCATTATAGAAAAAAGAGTCTTTTCCTTATTTTGTCCACTTTGCCCCATGCACCCCTCAAAAGAGGTCCTTCAAAGCTTTCCAAGACTGAAGATAGACTATCATGGGTGAAACTAAGTGATCCAGCAAACTTGGAATGGTTCTATCCCAGGATTGAAAATACTTGCCAAAAAATAACAAATGATTTTACCAAATCCATTGCAGTCAAGTCAAGGTATTTGTTTGTTCATCCGTAGCAATCCTTATGCACAATCTACGCATCTAATCTTTTAGAATTTATTTGAAATATAGAAGATAGTAAATGGAAGTTCCAATCTGTGAAAACTGTGAAATAGTGGTGGCATTGCAATAAAATGGCATCAGTTTCATATCTTCCAATTTTTGGAGATGAGGAACACTTGATGGACACTTTTTAGCTCAAAGCAAATGGCACAACCCTGTTATGCCCCTATTTTCTCAACCATAAAAAGAATAGTCAAAAAAATGATTGGTTTAAATGAGTGCTTTTATTTCACAACTACATTTCCTTTATCTTAACTTTTCAAAATAACAAAATGGATAATTTAGCTGCTGAATGAAGGTTTAGGGCAAAATAAGACTTTTTAATAGAAAAAAATAGATTTTTTAAAAACAAAACTCCTATTCTATGGTACAGTAACACAGATCTTTACTAGACTGCGCTCTGCTCATTTACATGTTGAAATAAAGCCAATAAACGTATTCTCATTGGACAGAGAGATGGTAGATAAGCAGGGCAGTTGTAGAAGATAAAACTAATTTGGTCGGTGTTCACAAAAATGAGTTCTACTTTATGTATTATAGTCAAGGCTAACACATAATTATGACAGCTAAATATGAAATATTGCATGAGTATTATTAAGTCTTATATCCAGCTAGCAGTTCTTGACTCTTTTTTACCTAATTTCCTGTGTTTTTTCTCCTCTTAAATGCTTGTGGTTTTTACAAAGCTTACCAGTTCATGCTTAAATTCACACATATACTCCATAAATGGGGTTGATTTACAAAAAAATTAAAGGCTATTATCCCCTGGTATGAAAATTTTGCATAACATCTTAGTAAATGAAATTAAGTTCTTCTGACTTCAACTATCCAATCATGTAAAAGAAACATCCTGCGTTTTAAAATTACCTTGCGTTTATGTTTGTTTTTGTGTTTATATTTTGTATATTCTTTCTTTTGATTTCTGATGTATTTTCTATCCCTATATTCTTTCTTTTTATTTCTCTGTTTCTGTTTGTTTTCTTCTATATAGTCACCTTTATGGTGGGCTCCTTTCTTCTTTAAGGAAAAATGGATATGTATTATCCTTCAATAAAGAAAAATTCATTAAAATTACTTTGCATGTGATAGGGTGTTCTTTGCAAAGTGAATTTTCAAAACATTCATTAGGCAAAGTGAAATGCCTTTCCAAGGAAATAATTCTCTTTGGTAAGTCAGCAACCTAAATTTCTTTAGATCAGCCCCAATGCTCAGTAAGAAAGAGTGAACTAAAATGCAGGGATATAAAATATATACACACATATACACTGCATATACTCAAATATAAACTGATTCAAGTTAAACTGATGTATCAGCTTATACCTGTAAAATAAATAATTATGAATAAAGACATACATGGAGTGTTATGTCTAAAAATTGTTTTTTAAGGGTAAAAAAAAATAAAATTACATAGGCTCAGCCTTTTGCTAACCCCCCTCATCCCCTGTCAATAATTTTTTTTTTCTAATATGAAATATTTCTAATTTTGAAGGCAAAAATAATCTTGGTTTATACTTGAGTACATAAAAAACCTAAAATCTATAAAACTACCATGTCTTCATTCTACTGATTCCCTGTTTTACAAAAATGCATAACAGGCCTGATTTATAAAAGCTCTTCATTATTGGAGAAGGTTAAATATCATGGGGGAACCTTGGTCATCCAGCACACATGTAATGGATCTGGTCCAGGAAGGTTTGCTGAATCACCCAGGTTCTCCCATGATACTTTAATTTCTCCACTCTTAGAGAGCTTAAATAAATCAGCTTAAAAAAATCAGGGTCATTGTGCAGAAGCTTACAAAAACTACTCAATGGACTAATAATAAAATGATTGTGTATTAGGAGTCTGTATGTAAGAGCACTAGTATGCTCTTTATTATATGATGTTATCTTATTCATGTTTGTACATTTATTGTTTTATATTAAAAGTTGTTATTTTTTAATAAGTATACAGGAAATGAAATATTACAACGGGTGATTTTGGAATATAATGCCAGTAAATCTTAGTGGGTTAGGAGTTATCTGCCATTGATGAGTAATCCTTTACCCATTGAGATTTGTGTAGAATGCTACACTGAGCATTATGTTCTTCTTTATTTTACAACATACCTCTGTATTTAGTTACCTATTCAAATATGGTCCTGTTTTAAGGTTTTGCAAACCTTCTGAAATATAATTGAATTTAATCTTTTATAGGTTCCCTTCAAGAATATGGAGATACGTGTATTTTGTAGGAAAGTAGCACTTTGCTACAAAATTTAGCAAACTCTATACACTACATTAAATAGCAAACTTTAGAGCTGAGATTCTCAACCAGAGTTCTGTGAAACCATTTAATGATACCTGCAAATTTCTGGGACCAACACCAATTGGTAGAGCCAGTTGCATGATTTTAATGATGTTCTTAGTAGGCAGGTGGCCTGCCCACCTGCTTCCAATAATGTAATTTTAGCAGGGATTCCCCCACACCTGGACATATTGTCAAGGGTTCCTCGGGGGGAAAAAAGGTTAGGAAAGGCTGCTTTAGCTTTCATAGATATATAAAAAAATACCTTTCATAAATATATAAAAATGCTAAACCTTTAAAAATGTTTAATTGACCTTATATTTTTAATCTACAAGTATCAAGTCCCTTTAAATGCCTTCAGACATTTTATATTATATCTTACCATTGTCCATTACCATCCAACCAACCATCCCAATCAATTAGACCCAGTAACAGTATTTTTTGTTTAATTTCTTCTGAAACCTTTCTCCTTTGAGCTCAATGATTCTCTCAATTCTTTAACAGGCACACATCTTATAAAAGACATAAAAAGTTATTTACTGCTGTTCAGCCCTCCTGCCTTAGAAGATATCTTGAAATATAATGGCTTTTTTTCCTACATAATGTATAAACCCAAAGGAAAGGCAGAACATGTTTGGAGAATCTTTTCATGTGGGGAGATCTCCAGCTTCTAAGCAATATTCTTTAGTTTTTTTTTCTGCGTTTCACAGACGTGCGCGTGTTCTGCTGGGAGTTACTATACAGCAACCTTTCTGAGCAGAACAGGAAAAGCAAAATGAATATATTCACAATGTAATCACCTTCTTTTAAACTGTATGCTCCAGGGACTAGTAAACCATAACAGCTTTGTACTGGCAAAGTGCACCTGTCACAATGAATTAACATTTTAATAGAACACTAACATAGTAGTATATCATATTAGCTATGTGTTCCAGAAATTCCTAGACCTGACAGTGCCCAATACACAAGACCATACATATGTGACAAAAGCAAAGCAAGCAAACAATTCTAATAGCCTAATGCATTATACTCGACAGACAGAATTTTAGTTTTTTTTAGAATAGGCAAAAAAATCAAAGATGGCTTTTGGCTGGTTATGGGTTAAGGTTCTGTGACCAATGCTTTTACCTTTTTATTATTCCCCCCGCCAATGAGTATTGAAGAGTATTTTCAATACTTACCTTATTTTAGACCTAGTGATGTCATCTATTTGATTATAGTGAGTGGGTTAAGTGATGAGCTGCTTTTTTGTATTTTCTAACATGCCTAGAGACTTTTTTTTAAAACCGAAAAATTCAGTTGACCAAAGACCAGGCATTGCCCGTTGGGCTTTTTATTCTGGCCCACTTTTACACCTAATTTATATCAGATTATACAACTCTCCATCCATCTGACACTGGCCTGGCCTGTCTATCAAATTTTAAAACTCATTGTGGCCCCAGAGCCAAAAGGTTTGCACACCCCTGTCCAAGACCATTAAAATTTCCCTGAATGTTTTTCTTTCAAGATCACTTCATGTTTATTTAGTATTCCACTTTTTTCAGCTGGAGTATATGTGTAAAGTAAGACTCTAATATAGCAAAATTTAAACCTGAGATTCTCAACCAGCGTTTTGTGGAATCCTAGGGTTCCTCAAAAGGTTGCTAGGGATTCCTTGAACTTCTAGGGTCAACACCCCTTGGCATAGTCAAATTATGTTTTTAGTGGGCAGGTGGGCATTCTCTTCATTGGCCAACAATATAAAAGGCATTCTTCCCACTAACCCCCAATAAATTGACTTAAGGGGTTTCCCAACACCTGAACATATTTTTAAGGTTTCCTCAGGAGAAAGAAGGCTGAGAAAGGCTGCTATGCATGCGTTTGCAAATGGCTGTAGCTGATATTGCAGTTGTGATGGATTGTGCTGCTACTTTTCCTCCTTTGGAGGGTCCTTGAACCAAACTCAGCCACACGACAAAGCAGTTGTTGAACTCTTCAGTTGACAGTATAATAGTTGAAAAGGAGTGGCTAGGAGCAGCTAACAGTTTGCTTTTCAACCCCATTTTGCAGTAAAGTAAGACCCTACAATAACAAATTTTAGAGCAAAGATTCTAAACCAGGGTTCCTCAAGAGGTTGCTAGGGGTTTCCTGAACTGTGGCTGATTGACCTCTCAGTTGATAATGCCTATTTCATTCTATTACCAGCTGCATGACTCTAATGATGATTGAGTGGGCAGTCTCTCCACTGGCCAACAATGTAAGAGTCTTTCTTCCCACTCACCCCCAATAAATTGCCTTTAGTTGGGGTTCCTTGACACTTGAACATATTTTCAAGGGTTCCTCAGGAGCAAAATAGCTGAGAAAGGCTGATTTGCATATGTTTGCTCTTGGCGGTAGCTACTATTGCAGTTGTGGATCGTGCTGTGGCTGGGAGTGGCTAACAGTTCACTTGTCATTTCTGAAAGGGGCCTAAAGCTGCAGCATTTGAGAAGCCCTGAATTTCTTATTTGAAATGTATACTTTTATTTATTATTTGATGATGCTATGAGTAAAGTCACACTCTCTAGCCTTTTATATCTCATGCAAAAGCTAATGTAATGGAAGACCTTTTGGAGTAGTTCTATAGCAGTTATCCAACCTGTCTTGTATAGCTATTAGGCTGCCTGTTCAGCTTTTCTATGTAAACACTAAATACTTCATATTTATATATAGCGCACAAACGGTACTTCATCCAGCCAAAGTGCTCTCTTGGGCTGATTTATAAGTGCTCTCCCCTCAGCATCCATCCAAATTAAATGTGAGAACCTTCGACAAAAAAGAAATTGCTCTGAGGCCTTGATTCAGAGGGATGAAAAGAAAAATCAATTGTGGTTTCATTAAAGAGGGAAGAAAGTTGAGGCTCACAATTGGCTGTGATCTAATGCTAAAAGCATCGATTTTACCACTTTCAATGGTAAACACATTTCATGCTACAATACTCGTTGTCTTGTCTCTGTCCGCCTCGTGTGATTGCATATTCAATATGTTACACTTTTTAAAGATCATTGTTCTTGTGACTGGCATAAACACAATCTATGGTTCAGCTCAAAGTGTTCTCCAACAGATTTTAAAAATACTCTAACCCCTATTATCAAAGCCACTTTATAGGCTCACTTGAAAAAACATCATGTTTTCCTGTTGTTGTGATAGTCTTTCTCCTCTGTGTTTGCTTAGTGCATGCAGCATGAACTGCAAAAAAAATGTGCTTGGCCTATGATGCAAGGCAAAGCAACATATTCACTAGCTTGTTTGCTTTATTCAGTGACATAATTGGTTGATGAGATCCAGCTGCTGGTTTTCTTCTGGTGCCCCCTCTGAGTCCACCTATTTGTCTTTGACCACCTTTACATCTTCTGCTCTGTGTCTGATTTATCTCAAAGTGCTTGTAAATCTGAGAAGCAATAGAAAACAACTCATTACTCCAAAACTACAATAGAAAATTACATACCATTAAGGAGAAGATCCTAGTGGTTTATTTATAATGCAGTGAATCTGGCATTCAACAAGCATTGCTAGGTGGAGAATCTTCCAGGTCCATTTTTTTAATGCCAGTGACTGATTCTCCATCAGAGACCACCCTACCACACAACCTAAAGATCACTATTGTCATGTAACTTGCCCTTCCACATGGCTTTGGCCCTAATACTATGTGGATGTCATCAAATATGATGTTAGTTAAGCACATTTTAGGGAATCCATAGCCACCTCTGGGGATCCCTGGGGTGCCACAGGACCCTGGTTCAAAATATTCTAAAGCTTGCGAAATGAAGGTCTCACTTTACTGCAAAATATACTTAACTCTGTATTTTCTCAGGGAGTCTATAACAGGTTTTAGTCAATTATATTTTCCAAGGTTTGTACATTTTTAAAACAGAACTCTAGTTTAATAAGTAGCTAAATACAGAGGCATGTTGGACCAGTACTGCTCAATATAGGACATGTATACATTAAATCATGTGATGGTGTGATTTTGGAATATGACGCCAGTAATTCCAAATGTTTAAAGGGTAACCCACATTATTTGAAGTATATATGTTATTGTCAATTCAAGGAGTGGCATCTTTAGGTTCCACACATTGAGCTATGGGTCTGCATTGGAAAAGTAAGATGTATTGTAAATACCTTAGGAGCTTTCATTTATTTTTATTCCAAAGCAGTCCCCTGCCAGCTGTCTACAAAAAAGAACCCTTTGGTATCTGTGTAGAAGAAGAGGTCCCTCTGAAGAAGTATGTCTTGTTCCCTTTTCAGCTAGAGTGCTCCAGTTAGCAGGGTACAGGAGCTTTGCAGATTGCTAAGTGTGGCACGTATTGGAATTCTGCATTGAGAACGCTGTTTCTCCACAGAAATCATGGTTCTCACTCTTCAGCATGTTGGCAGGGACAGATTTTTCTACTCTGTGGCCTCTATAAGGACGTTGTTGAAGTATAATAGGATCTTGAATCCAATCTTTTTAGAGCATACAAAATAAATAAATACATAAATAAATCAAAGGGACATTTCAACATTGTAACTTGGTTTCAACTGAACAATGCAGCAGGCACATGTGTGCCACTATCACAAAAAATGCTTCCATACTGAATGTGATTAAAAATCAAATTGTATTTGAAGGGATCAATGCAAAACTGATGTATGTGTGACTGGCATAAGAGTAGAGCTGTTTAGATCTCTACACATAAACTATTAACAATTGTGTCTGTGTTTGTGAAGCTGGAAGGGCTGCTGGCAGGAATATTAGCTGTTCTACTAAACTGGCATCTCTCTAGTTAATGTAATACCTGTGCCTGGTGTGAGGATAATGGAATAGTGAATCCTTGCGCCTTCCGGAGGCTCTGGGCAGCCCTAGAAAGGAGGCATCACCAGTGTAATTAGAAAAGGTATTAAACTCGATAGGTGTGCCTAATGATACTATCCCTTTATAGTGATGAAAAAGGGAATGAAGGCACAGGGAAGGATGAGGAGGGCATCTTAGTTCTGAGCAGGAAGATAAACCAAGATGGTTGAAGACTACTTGAGTTTCAAAGGCACAAGCCGGACAGAATGCAATGCAGGGCAGATGGTGCAGATTTAAGCATTATTTTTAGGACATTTACATATGAGCACATGGGTTCAATAAAAGTGGCTCTGTTGTGCCATTTGGGTTTTGTATAAATTTATATTGGACATTATATAACAGAAATGCCCTAAAAGACCAGGTGGACAGGAAAAAAATTGGGAACTATGGCAGAGAGATCTCACTTTTGGGATATCTAAGACTTACGTAGCTCACCAGGCTCAATCACAGAGTGTTCTTGGATGTGTAAGCACAACCTGTATTCCATCAACCATTTGTTCCAGTCAATGCAGACACTTCAAGCTCTGGCTGATCAGGAGATAAACAATGCTAATCAGTTTTTCTAACCTACTTGATTGAGTGATGACACTCAACTGCTGTTGTAGTCTGGTGTCCTGTTAAATCCAGCTAATATTCTGTGGCTACATTTAAAGCTTTCTCATAAAGCTTTATGTCTGGTTTATCTCATGGTGTTTTTGAGATTGTGAAACAAAAGTCATAGAAACAACCCAACGAATCTCTATGAGCTATTGCTCCTGTGTTGGTAACTTAGCAATGAGCCTTTTCTGCTGGTGTTTTGTCTGTGAGTACCTTTACAGCTTTTATCTTCTACTTTAAGTGTGGTTTATCTAATGGTGTTCATGAGACATGAAAAAATTGTCAGGCAAACAACTGATCACTATGAGATTTCACTCCTGTGATGATGACCTACTAGATTTGGTGATGAGCCTAAAATGTGTCTTCTCCTGTTCTGTAGTCACATTTTAGCTTGTCAAGGAAAACAACCCAACTGATTTCATATGATATGTGTTTTATCCTGTTCTTTTCAATCTAGCTATTCACTTCTGTTTTATGCTTGGTTTAACATGTAGTATTGCTGAAGCTGGAGAACTGTCAGAGACCACAACCACAATTATCCCATATGTACTCCTGTTATGTTAATCTACTAGTGATGAGCCTAAACTGCTGGTGACTTCCAGTGCCCCATTCAAGCCAGATATTTGTTTGTGATCACTAGTGTTGGTCGAATATCTCACTATTCTATTTGACAGCTATTCGATCGAATAAGGAGATATTGTTCGGTTGATCGAATGCCGAACTCGAACACCAATAAAGTCAATGATGGGAGAATTCGGGTTATTTTTAGGGACTGTAAAGAACTGGAAGAGCAATCAGGGGAGCAGTTCTGACAGCTCTGCTCCTCTGATTGTTCTTGCAGCCCTTAACTAGTTATATGTGTTCTTGGATAGAGTTTCTCTATCCAAGAACACTCTATCCAGGAACACATACTACAGGGCGGCAAGAGCAATCGGGAGCGGCGTTGTCAGCTCCGCTGCCCTAAATGCTCTTACAGCTCTTTACTAGGGCTAGGGAGTCCTGTGTTCTTGGATAGAGAAACCCTATCTAGAAATAGGGATAGTGCTCCCTGATTGGCTGAGAAAAGCTTTCCTCAGCCAATTAGAGAGCACTAGAGGTTTTGAATGGGGAGACTTGTTCCCATTTAACCTCTAGTGCCGGGGATCGTGCACTGTTCTCAATTAATTCATTCATTGAGAAGATCCCTGGCACTAGAGGTTAATTAACCACTAGTGCCGCTGACTGCACACTGTTCTCAATGAATGCGGCCGGCCACGGCCGCATTCATTGAGAAGATTTCCGGCACTAGAGGTAAGGGGGACAGGTCTCCCCATTGATTCACCTATAGTGCTCTGTGATTGGCTGGGGAATGGAAAATCCTGATGACGCTTGAGCTGTCATCAGGGTTTACCTTTCCTCAGCCAATCACAGAGCACTAGAGGTGATGAATAGGGAGACTTGTCCCCATTTAACCTCCAGTGCCCGGGGATCCCACACTGACAGGAGGAATCATCCTGTCATTGTGAGATAACCTGTAAAAAAATAAAAGTTAGTAAAACAAATCACACTTGTTCAATAAATTACTTTAACTTTCATTTTTTTTCTTTTTTCTTTCATTTTTTTTTCTTTTCTTTAATTTGTGTGTTTTTTTTACACACAAATTTGCGCCGTTGAATCCCGGGTTCGGGTCTATCTGAATTTGAACAGCCATATTCAGGTCAAATATAAGGACAACCCGAATTCGAACACCAACACTAGTGATCACCTCTGCAACTTTTCACATCCGCTTTTTGTCTAGTTTATTTATTGGTGTTCATGAGACTGTGAAACGTGTCAGAGAAGACAATCCAACTGATTCCTATGAGCTATTACTTCTGATGATGATATTGACATACTAGATCTGCTGATGAGCCTAAACTTGCGGTGTTTCTGGTGCCCAGTTCAATCCAGCTATTTGTCTGTGGTCTATATTTTATTTTATAATGTATGCTTTATTACTAGTTTATGTGAGGGTGTTCTTGAGAGTCTGAAACAGAAAGACAACTGATTCCCATGAGCTATTACTCCTGGGAAGTTGAGCTAATAGATTTGGTGATGATATTAAACCGCTGGTGTCTTCTGTTATTCCGTTCAATCCACGTTTTTATTTGTGGCTTCCTTTCCAGCTTCTACCTTCTGCTTTTTATGGTTTATCTATTGAGATTGTAAGTGGAATCAAAACACTATAAAAACTATTACTTCTGTGATGTTAAGGTTACTAACTTTACTGGGAAAGATGCCAGCAACCTATTAGCTACTTACCTCTCGGAATGTCTATGAGACCAAATGTTTCTCCAGTAAAGAGAAAAATTCTTCTGAAGCCTTTGAAGAAACAAATACTTCTGAAAGTGTTGGTCTTTTGTGCTTCCCATCCGTGCTCAATGGTTCTTTTCAACTACCTCTATGTAACTTCTATGTTCTTCAGTAAAGAACGATGAGAGAGGTAATTGGGCACAGGGAGGGCGGGAGGTGGAACACAAGATCAACAACCCCAGATGTCCAACAGACCCAAAAGGATTTTTTTTTTTTTTTTTTTACTGAGCAGAGTTTTGTACTTAGGCGACAATAAGAGGTAGGTATATACTATCTTCTTTTGTAGAGACAGTTGGAAGCATTTTGGTCCCTTTAATATTCCTGGCAATTAGTCCAATACATGACTGACCAAGTGGCAACCTTTTTGTTGCCCAAAGTGCAGCTTTCAATAAACCTATGGACATATCTGATACATGCATGCCCCTAATGGATCATCCCACCCACAAAAAAGAATATTCAAAGCATTTTGGAATTTGGTGTTTTAGCGCTGCTGGTTTGTGTTGATTTCTTCACTGACCGCTCCTTTGCTTCCCATCTGTTCGACGTGCAGCTGCCAGAGAGGCTCTCTCAGGCTGACGCACAGTGAGTCAGATGAACAAGCAGACTAAGATAGAAAACTCTTTCCATTATATTTCCCTAAAAAATTCATATTCATATTTTTTTTTAACCACCTGGGCGTTACACTGAGGTCTAGATTTCTGTACCAAAAGCGATACAGTTTTTCATGAATTTTTTTTTTAAATTGTAGACCTGTAACTTACAGAAATATGTCCGAACAGGGTTCTCCCCCCCCCCCCAACAGGACAGAGCAGTAGTGTGTACAGCGATCATTCATTCTCCTGTCACTGAAAATGATCAGGAAAGATTGTAGATTGTTTCTAGCAATAGAAATCTAACATATGTACATGACCTCAGCTCCTGTTTGCATCTCCAATGCTCCATTCACTGGCTAGATCTATGTAAAAGCCTGCTTACACTCCAATCAGTCTGAATGATTTGTACATGGACTAAGCACCCTCTCCCCAACTCATGGAAAGGTGGGGGGTTAGTCACATATTTTCCCATATCACGGAAGAGCCAATAGGGGCAAGCAATAGGGCATGTCTACTGAGCAGAAAGAATGTGGAAGTGGAAGGGCAGAAGGTAAATGAATGCCATTGGAAAAGGGCAATAAAGGATTTGTAAACCTTAAAAATAAACTTTTCTTACAGTCTTTTGATCTGTAAAATATACAGATCAAATATAAGTGTTTTGTTGCATCTGTTAACAATTGAAAAGTTACCTATTGATCTTGCAAGGAATTGTATCTGCTGATGACTTCCTTGCTCTCTGCCTCTTCTTTATTATCTCTGAACACTGCACAACCCCTTTATTCTATGTTAAAAAAATAAATCAAAAATATGCCTCTGTAGTCCTGTCCTTGGGTGACCACCATGGGTTCCTCCATAGATACAATGGAGTAAATAATTGATGGCACCCAGGGATAGGAAGTGTGTTATTGGCAGGTTAAAAAGAAGAAAATGTTTTCAGCCACCACATCTTGGTATTCGTAAGCTGCAGCACAATAAGGTTTCTGTTTTTAGCTATGCTTTAATAGTCAGAAATGGTCAGAATCTCAGCCAGGATTTTTTTGTTGTTTGTGCCAAGTAGGTTTTCCTTTACTTCCTCCTGTGGTCACACACATACAAATTTCTATGAATGAACTTTATTTTTTATTTTTTTTTAGAAGACTGAGTCAGGGTTGTTGCTGTCTGTGTTTATGTTTTGGAAACTCCTCTTTATTTTTTTGTTCCAGGAAGAGATGGAATCTTTTCTCAGTACGGAATCCACTACAGTCTTTCTCTAGTCCAACCTAAAATAATGTTCCAGGTTGCCTTGTCATTAGATTACATTCTCTGTGCAGTATTCAGGTGTCTGGTGTCATGTTCACTGGGCACAGGCAGTATTTTTAAGTAACATTAATTGCGTGTAGAACTTGGTGTTAACAAAACATTGCTTTTAAACAGATGGGTATTCTGCTTAAACAGCCAAGAGCAGATGGTCTTATTAGGTTTTAATAGGAAAAAGAAGTTAGAAAGGAGAAATGTTTGAAGAATGTTTTTAATTTCCTGAATAAAACAAAAACAAAATGCGATTATTGGGCAGCAGCTGAAAATAATGTTTCTTGCAGGGAATATACTCACCTTCTGTCTAGCAGGTGTACAGCTGTGCTTCATAAATACAATGCAATGATAATTCTGCATAAAGTATGATGAAAACGAAAGCATTGTAATCTGTGTGTGTGTGTGTGTGTGTGTATATATATATATATTCTCTGTCCAGTTTTTCAAGTACACAACCAATCACATAGCAACAAGGTAACACATTTAGCCATATAGAAATTGTCAAGATAACCTTCTGAAGCTCACACTGATCATCAAAATGGCAATGAAAGGTGATTTAAGTGACATTGAACATGGCATGGTTGGTGGTGCCAAGTCAAAATATTTCAGAAACTGCTGATGTGTTGGGATTTGCACACACAACCATTACTAAGGTATTGAGATAAGAATTAATTCCTCTGGATTCAAATACCTTGTTGATGCCATAGGTCAGGGGGGAATGGTTCAAGCTGATACAGCAATAACCACTAATTGGGCCTGATTTATTAAAGCTCTCCAAGGCTGGAGAGGATACAAGTGAAGCTGGGTGATACAGAAAACCTGGAATTGATTTCTTTAAAGTCATTTGCTATTTGCTATCAAATGTCTTGAATCCCTGGACCAGATCAATTCCAGGTTTGCTAGATCAAACAAGCTAACTAAGTGGTTGATATGAGTTGGCTTGGAATCAGTATAACATTGTTTGATATAGAATTTAAATCCACAAAAAAGTTACAAGGACACTGGTAGGATCAATAGGAATTTTCTGTACTTGGTAAGTATAGTCTAAGCCTGAAAATGGGGTCATGAACATGTGCTGTGTTTACCTGGGGCAATCAAGGGCAATTATTCCACTGTTGTAACTGGTTTTCTTGGAGGAAGCTTCTGCCATGACAAGTCTCTATCACACTCCTGCAAACCTTATGTATGTTGCCATGCAGAGAGACACTAAAAGGTGGCAGCTTTGCAAGAAAGAAATACTGTTGTGTTGATCAGGTCCCACTGTCCTTTCCAATGTGTTTGTATTGAGTTTTTATTAGACCTGTTGTGGACACAATTACCTATAACAGGTATTGCCAGCTGATGCTGCAATGAAATTGGTTGTGGCCAGTTTGAAACCTTCCTGCTGTAGATAGGACCCTTATGTGGGCTTTTCTACCTTAAAAGAAAAGCAGAGCTGCTGCCATTACAGAAAGAGTTGCACAACTATGACACAGGACATGAATGCAGCAGAAATGTAAAGTGAATACTTGGACTGTATTATTCGTTGACTCGCTGTCAACTTTGATGGAATCTCCGTAATAACAAAATATAAAAGCGAAGCCCGTATTTCAATGCCACAATTTACCTTGCCGCATATAATCCTGCAGATTTTTTTTTTTTATGGAAAATGTTCATGCTTTTTAAATAAATATCATTCTGTCTGTGTTTTTTGACTGGGAGTGACCTTGAATCATGTTGGAATACAGCAACGTGGAAAGATTGCTGAGCAAGAAAAGCCCCAAGTTCAGATAACAAAAAATGTTATGAAAATGACGAGTGCTGTTGTGCTCAGAAATGCTTCTTTTTGTTTTGCCCTGAGAAAATCTTTTATTACCAACATTCTTATTTCATGGATGAAAAATGATATATTTTGGGAATGGCAAAAGTAAAAAGAGGACATTATGGTCCCATTAAATGTTTCATTATTAAGTCAACAATTTAATCCAGCTATGCATTCTTTAAAAAAATACAATGTATCTAAACCCAAAAACAAAACTGTAATATATTGCTGTGTACCAGTCCAGAGATGTGGTGGTTGCTTTTGTTTTCTTTATTTTCCCACGTTGATCCTATTAGTAACACATTATGAGCCTGATTCATTAAAGCTCTCCAAGATTTGACTAGATACACTATCATAGGAGAACGTGGGTGGTCCAGCAAGCCTTCAATGGGATTTCCTAAAATTGTTTGCTAGTAGATGGAAAATGTTTTCAATCCTGTACCAGATTCAGTCCAGGTTTAGTGGATCACCCAGGTTCTTCCATGATAGTCTATCCTCTCCAGTCTTGGAGAGCTTTACTAAATCAGCACCTTTTGATCTTGAGGGTAGCTTTACTGTAGTTGGGGTACAAAGCCAGCCATGTTTACACATGTTTCTGTACCATGAATATACCAAAAACTACCAGCACCATGTTCCTAAGAACAACCATTTTGTTCATGCAGTTGCAGTGGGGTTAAAGTTCCTTGAATCAGAAAAAATGCATGTTGCTTCTGGCCCTGCGGTTGCTTTTTCTTCTCTGAATGAAGAACTGTACCATCACAGCAAATGGACAGCAATGGCCAGCTATGCGGTTTCCCACTACTGGGTGCATAACAGCAGTCTGGTATGTGTTTGGGAGCCACTAATTATGCATGTCTCCACTTCATATTTTAAAAGGGGCCTTTCTCTCTCAATGTTAGCCATTAAAAGGGCGAAACTTAAAAAAGAGACTGCATAAAAAGGAGAGAATTTACACTTAGGAATAGGTCATAACTGTTTAAACTGCTGTTCCTTTTCTTTTATCCTATGATTTCTTTGTATGATGGAAGCTCATAAAGTTATCTTTATCTTGCAGGTCCATGGGGTCAATGCGTAGGTGAATGCGGACCAAGTGGCCTACAGAGTCGGTCTGTTTGGTGCGTCCATGGGGACAGTTGGGTTACCCATATCTCAAATTGCAACCCAGAGGACGAACCAGCAAGCCAACAAAACTGCTTTAAAATTTGCAACTGGCACAAGGAACTATTTGAGTGGGAGACTACAGAATGGGACCTGTGTGTTCTTGTACCATTTTCCCAAACAGGAGTAAAATCAAGAACCTCGGAATGTGTCACAGCCCAACGAGGCTTACAGCATAGACAAGTGAATTGTGTCCACAAGAACAATAGATCCATAACATCTCTAGAAATCTGTGAGTACTTCACTCCACGACCTGCAGACGAACAGTCGTGTCTAGTACCATGCCCACAGGATTGTATTTTATCGGAATTCTCACCATGGTCCACCTGCAGTAAAAATTGTGGGAAACATCTGCAGTATAGGATTCGTTCTGTTATTTCACCATCTTTGTACGGTGGCTCAGATTGTCCAAATCTCACAGAATGGAGGCCTTGTCCATTCAATGGCTTCTGCTCTTTTGGGGAAGAAGAACATATGTACAGTCTTAAGGTTGGCCCATGGAGTGAATGTAGATTGCCTCATCTGAAGGAAATAAGTTTTAGTGGAAGGACCATGTTGGATTTTGGCTCTGATTCTGCTGAAAGAAGTACATTCAGGCAGGAGAGCCATCGAACACAAGAAGGGTTTGATAGATGGGATACCGATGTTGGTTATCAAACACGCCAAGTGCAGTGCATGCGAAGTGATGGAAAGAATGCCTTGCTAAGGTGAGAAAATATTTGCATATCTAGAATACAGTATGCCTGGAAACTGATCTATACTAAAGTATAACAGTCTACAAAATTGCAGTAAAAATCAATATAGTGAGTTCTCAACTACATTAGAAAGGAGTTAAGCTCTTTGGAAAAGGTATAAAGCCGACATGTTTCTGGGCAATAAAAGCCCTTCTTAGGGCTGTTCATCTGAAACCTTTGTTTGAGAAACAAGATAATAATTTAAAACCTGTCCTATATATAGGAAAGTCAGTATGTTTTAGGTATTGGGTAATGCAGCTGCATTTGACCTGCTTTGTCTACAGTTCAATCACATAGTAGGGCATACTGCATTTAAAATAATACAGGAACCGAGTCAATGGTATTTTGCTGACTTTCATTTGAGGACGTTCAAAATGCCCATTGACATTGAGTGCTTACACAAAACATTTAGGCCATAAATTATTGTGGAACTAAACACATTTTATACTCTTTTGTCCCTGTTCTGTTGAGGACTAAGTATACTTCTTCTGTTCTGATCATCACCTGTCCCAATAAATTTAATTTTTATAGTGGAAGTTCATATATATATATATATATATATATATATATGCATGCATGTGCACAGTAGTGACCTACATTCACATCTCTTAATATACTAATATAAACACCAAATGATTACATTTTTAATTGGCATTTAAGTGATATTTTAGATAAAGGTGACGCCAAATGTGCTGCTCCTGTCACTTTGTATAATTCCTGTCTACCTGAAGGATTTCAGTACCTATGTGTGCCCTGACTTGTTCTTTTGTTCTATGTTCTCCATAATACAAGTTAAAATACACCAAGGGGAGTAAGAACTGTTGCCAGAGAAGATATACAGACTTGGGATCAGAAAGACCTCAAGGGAAAGGACCAGGCAAAGATTTCACGAATAGAGTCCGCAAGAGATAAGAAATCTTCATATGGCTGAACTTTCCATTATCAACCAAAAACTTTGAGATATCAATTTGGGTTATATAACCCCTTTAAAAAATCTTCATTGCCTTAGTCCATCAGCCTTCGCCCTTTGTGTTAGAGGAGTTCGTATTGATTTACCACTATTTCAAACTGTATAACTGTTATATTGCGTGTTTTTGAAATATGTTCTGACCTTGGGCTAATTATCAGAGAGGTTTTTGTTATATCTGACAAGTTCTGAAGAACTGATTAAGATATTTGAATTGAAATATAACAAAAGAGCTGCGTACATTTGCTGTTGGTTTCTTTCCTGTCTCCATGAGGTCCCTAGCTATGTAGACAAGTTTTAAATGATATGGAAAGGAGTTCATTAAAAGTAGGGAAAGCAGGTTTTGGAATCTCTATTTTTATATAGAAATATATCGATTTTTGTGTAATCTATTTGGGGGCTTCTGCTGTTAACATCAACATGAAAAAATCCAGAGGATCAGAACACTTTCCGATGGCATGTATACAGGTTAGAAGTTTTGGAGAAATGTCACGGGTCTATAATGTATATGTACCCATATGTACCCCAATTCCACAGGGTGAGGGGTGAATATTTAGGGGCTTCCAAATTCCAAATAATCTCCACACTCACAGATCTCTACAACAGAATACTTCACCCCCTATGATAGCCTGTTCCACTGTTTTGGGCAGACAGAGGTTGGGTTAAAGCTTTAAGCTTCAGCAAATCCATTCAGCATGCTATGACAGCTGACGCACTCCATAGCCCCAGATGGTTGAGCTGAACTCTGTGTAGAATTGAAAGAATTTGTCTCTGTAAATGTCTTTAATCGTATAGAGACTCGGCTAGGAATCAACCCAAACACTGGGATCAATTTGGTGAAATTTCAGCAAACCAGAGGCAAGTTTGCCCAACCATACTTCAAATCATGGAAGTTCAGCATTACATGTGGGAATTACCTAGCATTGTCTACATGCAAACACAGTGGGCCTGATTATTAAAGTTCTCCAAGGCTGGAGAGTATACACTTTTATCAGTGAAGTTGGGTGATCCAGCAAACCTGGAATGGATCTGGTCCAGAATTGAAAACATTTGCTAATAAATAGCAAATGACTTTTTAAAAATCTATTCCAGGTTTGCTGGATCACACAGCTTTACTGTGAAAAGTGTATCCTCTTCAGCCTTGGTGAGCTTTAATAAATCAAGCCCAGTGCGCCTAAAAACGTTCACTCCTTCAGATTCATTCATCTATCAAAGGCATCTCAATTTAATAAAACTAAAAATAACTTTCAAATTCCAAAATGTATCACAACTCGTTATACTTTTACATATCTAATCCCTGTTAGGTCTGGTTACAAGAAGAGGCAGTACATATACTCATTGTTATTTTATGCTATTATTTCAGTATTTGCACCCAGGACAATATGCCCCTACATTACCAGTCATGTGTTATGCCGAAAGATTGTGAAGTGTCAGTATGGGGCGACTGGACTTCCTGTTCTAAGACGTGTCAGCAGGGAGGAACTGTGCTTGGTTTACGGAGCAGACGGAGGACTGTCAAGCATATGGTGATTGGAGATGGGAAGCCATGCCCAGAGCTTGAGGAGACTGAGACTTGTAATACTGGAAGCCATTCACCGTGTCTTGGGTAGGTGACCTTTAATCTTTATCTCTTTATATTTTATATTACAAAACATATGCATTTAAAGGGGTACTCCACTGTCTATGTTGGTCTTAGCTAATGTTTTTTCCATTTTGCTGGGAAAGAATAGCTAACAGTGTCTCTTGTATGTGCACTAGCTGCAGAAACACCTAACTGGCCACAGTGTTATTTCTCACTCATCAATAGTTAACCTGTTTCTTCAAGGCCAGTTTAGAGGACCATGAAATAATCTACAAGTATGTTTTTGGGATATGGGGGGAAATTAGAGTGCTTTAAAGAAACACAATGAGGAAAACATGGTCCCTCCACAAACTCTATGTGGGGAGTGTCCTGGCCAAGGTTCAAACCCGAGTGTTGCAAAGGCTCTAGACACTGAGCCAACCACGGTACCCATATAACATAAGAACATCCGATAATATGGGGACCATGTGGATGGCTTCAAGGTTGTGCATACAACAAAGGGTATCCAGTTGTAGTAGTCGTTTTGGCACTTTTGTGTTACTCCTAAACATGGCTGCCATCTCCTGCTACTAGCTCCCAGTTGAAGATAACCTATTTTGATACAATGTACAAGAAGCCCCATAAAAAGTGTCCTATGGGCCAGCATTTTACTCAAGAGTACTAAAAGACCCCATTATTGTTCAGAATGCCCCCCCCCCCCTTACAAGCATCCAATAGCTATCAGTGAGCTGATTAGGTATGTCAGTAACATATTTTATGGTATGGGGTATGCACTACAATGGACCTTGGTCCATTTGCCACTTGGGGTGTTATCTGCTTGTGTGGGGTTTTGCTATAAGTTCATGTTCCCTTTCATATTACAAAAATATATATTTTGTATTTGGTGAAATTAGTTAACGAGATTTACTGGTTTTATTATGGCAGTGTCATTGGATTGCAAACTCTTTGGTTGATAGAGACTAATGTAGTCCCATACACCATACTGCAGAAATGTGGAGACAAAAGGGAAGATGTTTTAAAAGCCACTTCCTAATCATTATCAAATTTGCATTGTGAAATTCTGTAAAGCACAATCACCCTGCTAAATTACACTTTGGGAAGCACAGTCTTCATTCATAATATGCAAGGATCACTTCCTTCTATCCATGTACATACATAGGAAAAACTAGAAAAAGAATCTAATTTTTTAAAACCATTACTGTGTGCTGGTAAGGTTATTCACCGATCTCTTAAACACATTTCAAAAGCTACCAATTCCTTTTATGAAATTTAAAGTAATTCAGAATTGTCAAACATATTTTCATAGCTTACAAATATTGTCAATGGCAGCAATCTTTTCTATTCACTAAGATAGTAATATAAGTCACGGCAGACTAATGTACCATAAGTGCCTGATAATACATTTTATTCACTCCATTAACCACCGCAAACATTGTTTCTGTTCCCCAAGGATGTGTTTATTGAAAGGTTAAGAGAGAGAAAGAAGCAATTGTACTTATTGATTACGGATGAAAACTTGTTGTGTGAGACATTGAACAAACAGTTTGGCCTCAGAGCGTGATGGGCCACTGTATGGCTCTGTCTGCTTTATTCAATAGAGAATGTTAATTCTTTAGTGCTAATTCTGTACTGCAACACCCCTCCCCTCTAGCACTTAGCATCCATCATGTATCGGTGTGAATTCTACAGAATACCATATGATTGGTATTGTTTATCATTCACAACTCAACTTAAATTGGTTCCCTATTTCACCATTTACTAGTAGTAGTAGTAGTGGTTTTGGCACCTTTGTTTCACTCCATAGCTGGGCTGACATTTTATTGATTAAGGACGCATATTAAAAGAGGAATAGACTGCAAGGATGGAGACATAATCCTGCCCCTGTACAAAGCATTGCAAAAGACATTGTGGAATTGGAGAGAGTGCAGAGAAAGGCAACTAAACTAATGAAAGGAATAAAGGAGCACAGCTATGAGGAGAGATTAGCTGAACTGAATCTATTCTCCCTTCAGAAGAGACCTTTAAGGGGCGATATGATGGTCCACATAGAGAACTCTCTTCCCAATTATTCACATTAAGGTCATTACAAAGAACAAGGGGCCACGCTCTTTGTGTTTGGAGGAAAAGAAATGTAATCTCCGGATAAGGAAGGGATTCTTCACAGTAAGGTCTGTGAAACTTGGGAATAGACTGCCTGAGGAAGCTGGATACTTTTCTTGAAGCACCGAATATAACTGGGTACTAACGTTTTAAGGTAAACACAACAAATACTGTTGATCCAGAGAACATCCAATCACAGGATCAGGAAGGAATTTTTATCCCCAGTTGGAGCTAATTGAACCAGGCTCTAGAAGGGTTTTTTTTGCTTTGGATACTCTGGATTAACTATGTATATAGGGTAATTAGGGTTATATTTATTTCTCCTGAATGTACACTAAACAGCTCTGTGTGAATTCCTAAAAGTAGATGTAAATCCTAATTGTTTGTTATATAGAGGGAATTTTATTAAAAAAATTAACATCCACTGTCCATTACACACCATTGTGCACAGGTAGCAAAACTGCTTCGTGCTCTCTCCATAATAGGAGAGGAGACTTTGGGCCTGATTTAATAAAGCTCTCCAAGGCTGGAGAGAATACACTGTAATCAGTGAAGCTGGGTGATTCAGCAAACCTGAAATGAATCTGGTCCAGGATTCAAACTATATGGTAGCAAATAGCAAATGACTTTGAAGAAATCCACTTCAGGTTTGCTGGATCACCCTGCTTCACTAATGAAAGTGTATCCTCCAGCCTTGGAGAGCTTTAATAAATCAGGCTCCTTGGCTCAAAAAAGTATGAATTTAGTTTCTAAAGCATTGTGTATTGTAAATTATTTGTATTTTTTACCTAAATTCTGGTTTTCTCTTTTTTAATCCTGTGTTATAATTTATTGCCCCTTCTGCAATAAAGAAACTGGCTAGTCACAATTATTTTGAAAGCATTGCGCTAAGTGATTGCATTTTCACATCACATTACATAATCCCGGTCTTCCTCCCTCTGCTACGTCTCTCGAAGTTGCCATTTTACTGCTTCCATTTGTCTTAAATTGTTGGCTTGTTGCTCACTAATTGGTCATTTTCTGCATTAGGTTTGATTTTCTATATATAAATTTTTTAACATTTATTATTTTCATCTCACAAGAATATGTTCAGATTTACTGTCAAGAGGGTCATTTATTTAATTGTGTCTATTCATGTATACATATTTTCCTCTTTAGTATGAGAATGGAAATACTTTATAGTACTCATTATAGTTACATTGTAGTGGGTATTGGATGGCATTTTATTGCAGGAAAATGTTTTCCTTCTATGCGAAGCTATTTACTATATTTAACTTGGTGGAGGAAGTGGTTGATTTTTTTGTTTTCTATTTATTTGTGTTTATATTTAAATTTTAGCCGTTTTGTATTCTTGGATAGAGGAGAGGGGAAAGGTTGGAACCCAACTGTGATTTTTTTTGTCTGTCATTGTCTCATTGTGGGGACACAACAGAAAGTAAAAGGAAACTTCTCCAAAATCATGTAAATTCCCTTAATAGTTGTCACTAGGACAGGTGGCTTCATTCAAAGGTTTCCACTATTTTTTGTTCCAGGACAAATGACAAGGGTGAATCCTCCTGGAGGGGCTAAAGACAGCAGAAAACTCAGACAAAGGTTCTAAATACCCTTTTACATTCTATTTAGAGTGGAGAAAAGGTTTTCTTGCCAACCCTTACCCCTTCCTTTTTTTACATTGCCCTTAAAACACACTGAAAAACTCCACTGACCTTAAAATGGCTGGCAAGCAGTAGTTATTTACAACATGTAAATTAATAACCATTTACAACACATAAATTTGCTAAAACTTTTATAGAAATTTACAACTAAGCATATATTATAACATAAATAATTCAACAATTGAACCCCCCAATATTAAACAAAAGTATTCGATTTTCTTTCTAAATGCCATATCACCCTGTTCTAAACCTAAACAACCAGGCTGCAGGTCTCGGAATGCAAAGTCTCCACCCAAATAGAATTTCCATTACAAAACCATCACCACACTGGCCCCTAGCCACCCAGCACCACCTCAGAGATCTTAACTGTAAATTACTTAAGGGGCACCCCATCAAATGGGTTCCCCCTACTTCCCTTATGCTACCCCTCTCCCCTTTATCAGAATGGGCACGTGGGAAACTTTTCTTTCCAAAAATGGTCCACTAACTTCTGTTCCAACCTTTCTTGACCTTTCCTACTCTTCGCCCCTTAACTTCTGACCCACCCTATACCTAACCTCTTTTTACTCCTTTTCTTCTTGCATTAACTCTTTCCCCCCCTGGGCTATTCCTTGCACCCTGTCATACAGACCCTATCCTTATCCTGCTTCGCTGCGGGCCTTTCTTTATTGGGCAAGGGGCATCATCTTTATCTTCTGCAACCTGCCTGTTTTTTTTTTTTTTACATTCAGCCATCCTTACATTGTCATGGTTGTTGCCATCTTCTTCTTTTCTGAGTATTGGACCTTTGGCCATCTTGATTGGCTGGTATAGGTTGATATAACTCTAATGCATGTGCACAGATGTTCATTCAGTCTCATCAATCCTGGCATCCTGTACTGAGCATGTGCAACACAAAGTACTTTGAAAAGTAGATTATGAACAGGGAGATAAGCAAGTTTCATAAATAAACATTATGAAGGAAAAGATTGTCTGTCCCTTCTGCAAAAAGAATACTTAAATGTAGAACATTTTAGCATGTGTGAAAAAACAAAAGAATGTCAGAAAAGAGTTAAAGCATAACTAAAGTAAAAATAAAAAAAATGACACCTTTACTTCTGCAGATCCCCCTGGAGCAGTCTTCCATTTGGCCCCACTTCTTCCTGGTTGCTTGCTTAGTTCTGGAGCAGAGGAAGCAGTGAGCATTGCCATTTTATTTCTTCTTCTTGGGTCTTCTCCCTACATAACTCCAATCTAGCACTGTGCAGGTGTGAAATCAGGTAACATATGCTGCTGTATTTGTAAAAAAAAAAAAAAAAAGGGCTGATCTCACTCCATATGCGTCGGGCATGTGCAGAAAGAGCAGCCCGAAGCCTCCTGGGATTCTCAACGTACATATTCCAAGAGGCTCTGTGTTCCTATTCAGTCTTTACTGCTGCAGCGTTAAAGACAGGTGGGGAGGGTCTTTGCCTTTTATTGGCATTTATAGAAAAAAAAACACATTTTTGTTTATATAGAAGGGTTTCTACCCTTTCTTATAAAGTAAACATTTTGTAGATAAGTCTGCTTTAATGGCCGATAGAACTTTTAGTTTGAAGCAGTAAAAATTGGATGTTTCAAGTATATCAAAAGACAAGGTATCCAAGTTTTTGTTTCCTATAGAAAGCAACCACAGCCAGAATAAGAAAACCCATCCCCTGCCAGGGTGCTGCAGATAAGGACCCCTGTTCTCTGTTCAGTTGAGTACAGGACATTCTTTGATTTAATATTTGCCAGACCTAAAGGGCCCTGCACAGCCACCACCTTTTTTCAACTCCACCCTTTTGGGTGTTTCCAATATGGGTTAAAACATTCATAGCACAGGCAGAGAGCAGATAAGCCAATCAACTGCACATGCAAGTACCTCTGAATTCTGGCTGCAGTGGATCATACAGAACTTAAATAAAGGTGAACCCAGTGGACTCTCTCACATGAGCACATCTGTTGGATTGTATCTCTAGTTCATGGAATGGTTTCATTGTAATCAGTGCATGACATCCTATATCCAAAATACTCTAAAACCCCCATAGCCAATAAACCAAAGTCTCTTCCTACCATCCCCAACCATCACCAACCTCATCTCCCTGCAATGTTTCATTTACTTCAAAGCTACATTTTAATCTTTTTTCCTTGTAGTAAACAGTCCTGGCATTGCACTTCATCATAAAACCCACTTAATAATGATATATGTAGCGGTACCTGTCAGGGCTGATATTTTGTAATAATTAGCAAGATCTGCAGCACATTTTTTATTTTTACACCGAAAGCCAATTACCACAATGACCGCAGTAAAATGCGCTGGAGATGAAGATGTCTCATAGGTGACATTTTCAATGACATTCCCTCTAATGATTTTTGGAGGTATCTGATGCCTTCATGAGGTTACACCATGTTAAATGACTTCATTATTAAAGAAGTTTTATTAATTAGAAGAAAAAGCAGAATTGTTTCTGATACTGGTAGATATGTAAAGTTACCGTAGGGTTGTTACATGTCAGCGATGAGGTGGGTGATGGCGATTGATGTATCATCAATTCTTCCCCTTTGACTCCAGTGGCAAGATTTCTCAGCTAGGAAGCTCGCCACCTCATTTCGCAAATCTTACCCACTCCTCCTCTCTACCTTACTCACCCTCCCATTTCCCAATTCCACTTTCTCCTAAGCAAGACAAAACACAACTTTTATGTAAAAATGGCCATAATGTTTGCTTTATTGACACATTTCAATATTAACATTTATAACCTGCATATTTAAAACTTAAGATAAATAACTAAAAAAACATTAACCATAAATAATCATCAATAATAACAATACAATAACAATAGCATTTTACTTCCTTTAAAATTATAAATTTTTTTATTGCTTTTATGTCCTTATTACCCCTTCCCCAACGTGAGCCCTCGGAGGCACCACCTACCACACATTGCCATCTAAAGGAGCTGACCCAAACTGACTTTTTGTTCCCATCCACAAGCCCACCAACTTGAGAACAAGTCCACTAACCACAGCCACTCCTTCAAGGCCACCTTAAAGGTAGCCCAAATTAACCACACTTAAGATGGTTCTCCCTTCTGCCACACACAATTTGCAAAGGCTCTCCAAGGACCCCAACTGCCACCATAAGTGAACCCCCATAGATCCCCAATATTTTGGGCGGGCAGGAGGCAAACTTGCTTCGGTTTCTTCCTAAAATTGCCTGTACCCCCTCCCCCTTTTTAACACCTAATCTCTCCACCACTTTTTCAAACTTCTAACCTATCCCTGACCTCCTCACTTCAACCTATGCTAACCCTCCTCTCATAACCCTCCACCTCCTGCTTCCCCTAGCCCCTGGTCATGTCCGTCCCTCTCTCCCTCCTCGGCAGCTGAAGGCAGTTCTTGATAGATGGTCAGTAGCAGTCCTGGTAGCAGTTTTTTTTGTTGCATTTAACCATAGAGGTCTTGGCCCCGCCGGTGGCAATGGAAGGGGTAACAGCTGACACGTTAATTGAACTGTCTGACACTATTCTTTTGTGCTTGCACAGCAGCACAGCTAATTGGAACTGTGCACTTCTTCTCCATGACTGATGTTGCTAAGATGTACTGTACCTCCACCACTGTTTATCCACCCTCTATCCCACACACCTCTGGTCCAAACCCCATATAGACTCACAACAAACATTTTTGGATGTAAATTTCACAAACGATATAACACCAAATATCACCGCATCATCAACCTTAAATAGCATTCAGAACCACCCTTATTACATGTAATCACTCAACTGGGTCCTCACCACTGCCAATAATGAGGTTGCAGGTCCTTGAAGGCATCTCACCACCCTCTTTTTACCACCTAGGGGTCTGCCAATCAGTTTTTCATTTGCTCCCTGCTGCACATCACTGCCTCTGGAACGAAAGCCCCTCTCAGCAGCCCCTCCATATCATAACACTTAAGGGACACTATCTCTGTACCTTCTACTAATTAGGGGACCCCCACCCACAACTGGTCCCTCCCAATCACTGTAAAACTCCACCACCACTTACTGCCCTCGAGGATTCCGACCAGCCCCCCAAACCCAACTGCACCCTAAACCACCCCAAAGTAGGGTGGGGGGGAGTGTAGCTGTTCCACGTTAAGTTCTGCAATCTTTACCCCCACTAAGTCTCTTTTCCCCTGCACTTCCTTTATTAGTTTTCCTCCCAACCTCTTATGTCACTCACTCTCACTTCCTTACATAACTCTCTCCTTCTTCCTTACCTGGTTCCCTGAGCACCCGGTCATGCCTGCCCTTTCTGTAAGTCCTCAGACCCTTTGCTCTGGGCCTATCTTTCTGCAGTTTAGGCATGCTAGGCTGCTCCCGTTAACCTCTTCCTGACATTGCCATGGATTGAGTGGAAATCTAAAAGCACCAGGAAAGTCTAGGATCCTCTTATGGGCCTGAATAGGTTTTGGCTGATCACCCAGACATCTTGTACCGCATGCCGCAGTACCCCTGAGGAAGCCTATTAACGGCAAAATACATCGGAAAAGACAACTGCAATTACTGTTTGGACTTTTTTTAATTAGCAGTCAGTCACTACAACCAACTTCTGGTGCAAAAGAAGTAATTTGTATAGTGACATTTCTTGGCCTGAACTATTTGTATTGATATTGTGATTTTATACTGGATGATTACCATATTTTAGTTTCACAGTAAATAATGTGTGTTCCCCTCTTCTGTTCTCTTTTTCTCTTTAAACGATTTCAGCTGTAGTACAATAGAGATGCAGAGGTTCAGTGCAGTAGTCTCTGACCTGTGCAGATGGGAAACACCAAGCTCCTTGGTAGGCAATAGATACTTTTTTAGTATCTAGATAAAGTTAATGGCTGCAGAGAATTTGGATAATAACTAGCACTGCTGGCTGCTAATCTATGCAAAGTTCAGTTCTTGAGTTTAGGTCCACTGCTTACATTTAAAAATACAATTAATTAGTGAATACAAAGCTCCGTATGTGACTTTTATATCTCCCTGGAGTTCTAATTCTTTGTGAACCATATTTAGCACAGGAGCAAATAGAGAAAGTTGGATAGTCATTTGAATCCGGCATCTGATAAGCTGCATGGCTGCATTTTATTAAAACCTTGGCTGTGTTTTGTCTCAAGCTTTTGTAACTTAAGTCAATGGTAGCTCCTTAAAAAGTTGGAAATATATTGATTTATTGATCATTTGTCTCTCATAGACTGATTTTGTAGCTTTGCTGATGTTAAATGTAAATGGCACATGGCTAGAGCAATTTCTACTGGACATTTAGAACACTTATAGACGCCTGGTCCCTAACACCAATTTCAGACCTGCAGTGAGCAACAGAGGTCGGCCATAGCCTCAACAGCAGTCTTAACATTTCACATTCAAGTGAATAGTAGATGTTGGGATCCTTTTTTCCACTCAACCATAGCAAATCAGGGTGCAGTTTGCCATGGGTAAACCTTGTTGCCTCTGTACAGCTTGCCTCTCCTGGCCACAAATTCACACTACGGGTCTGAAAGGGCCCTTTGCATCTCCTATTATCGTGATTTTTAGGATGTTTAAAGCTGATTTGTCAGCTTGGAGCTTTGTGCCCAGAGCTGGATTTGTACCTTTTTGTTCCCTAGGCCAGCTAGATTGTGATAGGCAGAGGATCAGAATACCAATTAGGCAAGTTGCATTTTTAGAATCAGGTCAGCAATGACAGCTTACATGTTTGTAAATGGTCCTTCTGTTGGGTCATTATCCCTTTTCACTGCACTGTTATGGTGGTTTTGGGCCAATGACTCAAAATGTATTGAAGTTAGAGGATCAACATGGCAGCCAAGCTGGTCAGTAATAACAGTCTATGTGTTTTCTCCTCTCATTGACCTAAGTATTTAAGGCGAATGTTGTATCTTATTATAAAAGTTTATTGGTTGATGACTTGATGTCAACTCCTATTCCTCTTTATTTCCCAATGTGGCATTTTTTCTCCCATCGCTGCGAGTGAAGAAGAAAGCGCAGTGACTAATGGAGTGCATTGCTGCTGTCAGCGTTAGTACATTTGCCTTAAATTACAGTCATTACCCTATCATCAGATTGAGCTGTTTTCTTACTTAATGACATCCCGCTGCTTGCGACTTGGGCAGCCTGCAGGTTTTACTAAAAGGAAACCTTTCTGGTAATACTGTAATTATATGTTTGTATTAATGTTTCTGTATTTCTGAGTTATTTACCAGGAAGGAGAGAAAAAAACAAATGCTGCCGCTAAAATATTAATTCCTGCGACGTGATTTCTCTACCAAGAAAGTCACCTACACCCTTCAGACTGTCATAGCGTAGGAAACATCTGTCATAGGAAGGGGCTAATGTGGCAGCACTGCCTGTCGCTTCTGATCCTGTAATCATCTCTTTGGGGATAATTTTATCTTTATATTGTTTATTTATAAAATATTTAGGATTCTCTATGGGCCGCTGAACTAAATCTGTATTAATTAAAGCGCTTCACAGTGGCTTGGAGCAAACAGAGGCTGAGAAGAAGAGAAAACTTTTTATATCAGATGATAATGTGGAATAAGTTATTTTGTCAAATTGCTTGGGTCTCAGAGGTGTTGCATTTTAGTTTGTCCAGAGTTCCACTTTAAGGGCTGGTTTAAACATGTGGTGAACCGCAGTGTTCTGCCACAGGCTCAACGATGGTCCCAACCAAGAAATTGCAGGAGGGACACAGGGCATTTCACATTTGCCCTCTGTTTTTTTTCCACTCTTGGAACTGTATTGCAGTAGACGGCACCAGAACATGCAACTGCTGCAAACAATAGAGAGGTGCTTGCAGAAGTGAGGGAACAAATCACCAGTAAGTAAAGGTGCTTTTTAAGCCTCCATGGAATGAGCATTTTTTCCCTATAAAGTTATGCTTTAAACATTTTAATTCAATAAAAAATTTATGAGAATTCTGTCCTACTCTAGTTGTAATAAAATATTGATTTAGATGGAATGTTCAATCCTTTTAAATTTTGATATGCATGTAAAAGGGGTCATCATCTAGATGTACATAATATTTCACTTTGTGTTTTTTCATGTATGTCAACTGTAATCAACCCTGCAATACAAATCTATGTGTCAGATAATTTACGTGAAATAATTGTTTGGTGGAACTCTCCTTCCCTGAAAACCTAAGTCCTCTATCCCCCTTGCCTTTTTACTTGTCCCTATTTTGGTTCTAACATTCTCAAGAGGAGAGTGTCACCTTTACAGAGAGTCAAAAAGATCATTGGTGTCAGTGGTAACTGACCTGGGCGATACTAATTGCTCATTGTTTAAGGAACCCCTAGTAATCTCTGGAGGAACCCTGATTGAGAAACACTGCACTATCCTTTCAATGACTGAATATGTTATTGTTGTCTGGGTATCAATTTGTCATGGTCTATAAAAAAAGCAAAGGTGTTTCCACATACATTGTGCTACCACGTGTCCTTCTTTTTTAAGAAGTAGGCATTATAATCTGTGTTTTCTTTCTTTTAAAAGGTTTTCATGGAGGAGTTCTGAGTGGACAGACTGCCAGGTGTCTCTGCTTACTAAGGACAACTCTCCCTCAATGGAAGAGCAGGTTCAGTGCGGAGGTGGAATACAGACCCGCAAAGTGTTTTGTGCTCAAACAGCCATAGAATCTGGACCACACGGACAAAAAGAAGGTCAGTGTTTCAAACTGATTTTCAAGTAGCTCTTCCTTGTTATCAGTAGAAAGCTAAAAAAATTTAAATAACATTTTTTAGTATATAAAACTTACCACCCACATAGACAGAAGAGACTTGACTTGACTTGGGTTGGGCTGAAGGCTTTAGGATTTGTAATAGGGTTATGTATTTATGTTGTTTTGGGTCATTTGGTTTGTTTGTTGCTGCATATATAATAAAAAAGAGCTCATACTTTGAGTACTCAAGATCTTGTTTTTTTAACCTTTTTACATGTGTTTTTCGAACTATAAAATAAGAAGCACAAAGTTTGCTAGATGTGCGGTAAACTCTTAAATACCTACTATAAATAAAAGACAAGTACAGCTTGTACCAAAAGGGTTTATTTATAGCAGACAGAAGTAATACACAGAAAGTATAATATAGACTAAAAATCAGGTTATCACTGTGAACCTTCCCTGGAACATTATTACCTTTGGCCTGGAATAATCCTTTCAAAATGATGGTCATAACGAATGGGGGTTCTTCCTAAAGGACATTGTGACACAAGACATTGTAGAACATTGGTTTCCTTTGCATGTCTTGGAGTCCAAAAACATGACATCATAGAACTGCAATATGTTGACTTTGGAAGACTTCTTTTTGTAGGAAGTAATGATTGCAGGTCCGAAGTTGCTGTGGATAGCTACCCAATATACTCACCATGTGTTATGATTGATCTGTGAATCGTGATGTGCTTCCAATCAGGGCATAGGCCATTTCTCCCTAGCCAGGGGGAGGGAAAATTTGAAGTAGGAGGAGGAAAAATTAATTGTGAATGGGTATGTGGGGGGAGTGATATATGATCCTATGCAGTGTTTATCAACTTTTTTATATAGGGGAAACCTTAAAAAAGGTCTTTAGGGAAGCCCTGCTGTAATTACTATATCCACAGCTCACTGTACATTAGTTTAGTGCTCAGTAGGAAGAATGCCTCTTACATTGCTGGCCAGTGGGAAGAATGTCATTGTTACAGATAGCCAAAAAGATCATTGGTTTCACTTAAACTGACCTGAGAGGTTCAAATTGCTAATTATTAAAGGAACCCCTCACAACCTTTGGAGGAAGCCTGGTTCAAGAACACTGAAATAATGAGAACTTTATTGGCAAGAAGCTGTTGACTGTCTATAACATCATTCTATTTACTGTTTACTTTTTAGCAAAAGTAAACCAGAAGTCACAGCTGTTTATAAGGGTACGCTAGGCTGACCCACCTATGCCTCATTATTTTTTAGAAGGACAGTTAGGGTATCTTTGTATTTGGAAGAGTGCAGTCACATGGCCTGGGCTTTCCCAACCATATATCTTTCTTTTTAGTTATGCTTTAGGGTATTCTATGATGATCATATTCATAAAACTAAGGAATATACTATGTATTCCCATCTTAAGCTACGAGTTACACTTTGCATGCTTGGCCTTATAGTTCTACACCTAAATCTTATCCAGCTTTCTTCCAGATATAATCACATAGCAATTTGCTTGTGGCTGTAAAGTAGTTTTGTTGGAGGCATAATGATAGCATTCTTCAAATTTCAAATTCTCCTTCCGCTCCTTCCTGTACCTAAGCTCTGTAATTGGTTTACATTTTCTGAGCTTTTAAGATGAAAGTACCAATTTAATACAGTCAAAGTGGCTTTAATTAAAATGGATGGCCACTGGAAAAACTATTAAAAACTGCCTCTATGATCCATTGAGCTTCTCCAAATGGAAACGCTCAGATTATTAGAGCGCCAGAAGAGCGATACATAATTTGCAATGTAAACACATCCGCAGCTTACCATCTGAGAAATCGCCTAGTGGCTTCATTAAAATATTCACTGCGGTATCTCTGAATAGTTGTATTGTCAGATAAAAGGAATGTTCTACCTAATATTCCCAGATAAGCCGAAAATCTACTTTTCCCGAAGCCTGTGTTGATTTAATAGAATATTTGCTGCCACTGTTTATGGTCGATTGTTATTCAAGTTATCGGGGAAAGGAAATTGTTTTGACAAGCTGACGTTAATTAATCAAAATTCTTTATGTATTAAACACGAACGTAGATCCACTGAGAAGGAGAGACAAGGATATTCTGGTCTAAAGGAAAAGATAGAATCGCTAAATTAAACTATAGCAATCTTTATCACAAAAATGTCTCACCTTTCCTCATTATAGAGTTGGGCCAGTGATCCAATTTCAGGCAAGAATTACCTAAATTTGTGGTCCCTGATGATAAGGTGAAAACAATGATCTGACAGTTACAACGTTCTAACATGGAGCAATGCAGGAGTGACATCCCTTTATTTTATTATCCTTTTAACGTTCTCATCTGACATGTCAGTTTTCAGTATTAATTAATTCAATGGCATTGTTTCTTTGTTCCTCTATAAGAAGATACAACAGAAGTCTTAAACAGTTTGTGATGAATCCATCTGTCTATTCAGCAACAGGCATGCTTGTTGGCCCTCATGAAGGGGATAGGCATCTTTTAAAGACATTGGCTTCTTTAGATTTGTGATAACGCCTCGACCTGTATTCAACAACAGCACTGTCATTCACTAATAAACGCCTGAATGCGTACAGTGTGAATTGTTGTATAAAATAGTGGCTAGCTGTACTGAGGTGCAAAGTATCTTGGGACCCAATGGAAGAATACACATTGCTGTCTATTTCCATGCATGGGCTGGTATTGACATCTTCATGCCATTAGGCATGTCTGGTGTGTATAAGTTAGTGTATACAATACTATACAGTATGTAGTGTATAAGTTGCTAGTTTACTGTTCCATATTTTGATTCTTTTGGTATGCATCTTTTTTTGGAAAAGCGAAAAACCAGTTGAGCAAATCTCAGTTAGCCTTAAAGTGGACTTTAAAAACGTCCTAATATCCATAACGTATAAATAAGCTGTGCATTTTCTGCATTCAAATCCAATAACTCACATTTAGTGACTTTGGCTAGGCTGAGATGATGTCATCAGTAGGCACCATTTTCTCAGTCTCTGCTACCTCATTTATCAGATGTATAGCAAGTAACAACATAAGAGGTTCTGAGGGGCTGATCTGTATTAGGTATATGTGAGCACAGTTACATAGTCATCAAGATTTACATAATTGAGTCATCTTTGTATATAAAGTAGGTTCAGACCCTGGCTGATGCCTGATCATTGATGTCATTATCAGAGGGAATACTGTGATCTCTAGGAAAGGTAATGCATAGTGTTAGTAATGCACAGTTATGCATTACTTAGCATGCATGCACAAAGCTTGCAAAAATATTTCTAGTAATGAGAGTCTTGCATGGCATTGGCCTAATAGCACCATTGGGTAATGGATAACTCCAGGATTTTTGATAATTTCAGAACCCTGCTGTAGAATATCAGCTCAGTTAGAAAGATGGTGATGCACTTTAAATTTGTCAAGGGAAGGGTAGTATCGGGCAGTCAATGTGACAAAACTGTAATAAAACTGTAACATTATCAGAGATAAGGCCCTACAGACATAAATTATCAAAACTCACAGAGCCCTTGGAAATGATATTTGGCAGCTTGGATCCTCCCTTATAAAACCCGGCCTGTAATATATTACTTGTTGGCATTTTCAGAATCATTTGCTTCTGAAACGCTCAAACATTTCGAAACTGTGGAAATAATTACGTTTGTACGACTTGCAAATTACCAGTTCATTTAAACTGCCATCCTTCCCAGGAGAGGAGTCCCTCGGAGGAAGGATATATAACTTTATAACCCAATTCATTATCCCCAGCTGGTGAAAATGAAGTGAAAATGATTGCAAATGACACAATGCGAACTTTTGGCAGAACATTGATATTAAGCAGTGGAATAATTTAATTTGATCTCATCTGCGTGAAGTATCAGGGGGTTCGCATCTCTGCAGCTGAGTCTACAACTGAGAAGGAAAGAGTTGTTTCTAGGGGTTTACCTCTTTGTTGTAGTGGCTGTTAACGGTTTTCTGTAGGGTAAATGTGGATGCCGATAATGTTCAATAACTCTGCCACCTTTTTCTTATTTATAGTCAAGCATCACAATATGTGAGGATTTTTATCTGATTTTCGATTGAAAAAACATTATGCACTTGTTGGAAATGTGGTTTCTGCCATTCCACTGCAGTTTGCTTCTATGCTGGCATGGGAAAGCAAAACCTCCCCTGATGCCAAGTGTGTACATGTAGACCTATAGTGTCTAAACCCTTTTTAAAAAAATTGCAATCAGACAGATCCATTGCCTGACCCTTCTGCAATAAAATCTTACCCGCTTGATATACATTTTTAAAATACACTCACTTGTCCTCATATGTGGTGGCCACTGCCATCTACTTTCATCTTTTCTTCCTCTTTTCAATCTTTGGCCACCTAGCTTGAGTAGGTTGGGATGAGGTTCGTTCAGTTCATTTAGTCCTGGCAGCTGCAGGTGAAGCTGGGATGTGCTGGGTATCCTGGCTTTTTGACAGCTGAGGAATGCAGTTAGGCAGGTAAGTACACTTTATTGCAGAAGAGACATAAACCAAATATTGTATTTTATGGGGTAAAAAATGTATTATTACTATTCAGTATATTAATTTCTAATATATAAATTGACAATGCCGGGGGTGTCAAAAGGGGCAACTTGTATTTCTACTAGTAGGCTCAACTGGTCTTATGACTGATATGGGGGAGACTCAATAATAAAAAAAAAAATTCTGTGTTAATGTTTCACTTTAATATACATTTCTGTGACATAAAGGACAACTTTACAAACTTTAAACAGGTAATTCTTGTCCTCATTAGCAGCTGTAGAGTAATGTGGTTACTGCTTCACAACCATGGGCATAACTAAAAAAAAAGCAGTAATCTGTCCAGCGGCCAATGTCTCATACCTTCCACCCATAACTGTAGGTTGGCATATGGCATTTATGTGGGTTTAGAATTCCAGTTTCCCAAGTTTCCCACACCATGTGCTATGACTCAGTCTAATACCTAGTGTCTTTGCTGTGTATTGACTTGGAGGTCTAAGGAATGAAACCATGTTGTGCAGCAGGAAAAACAAAACTCTTGATGTTTTAACTGCTCCTGGGTGCTCCCTATCCAGTTTTTTTTTTTTTTTTTTTTTTTTTTTTTTAGAGTCGACCACACCGTGTAACAAATTTTTTGGCATGTGGTTGACTGCAGTTGCAATTAAGGTGGGAATTATGGGCAATTTTGAGTCCCTTTAGCAACAATGGGAACCCAACTGAAAAGCAACTGCATTCAACCATAGCTCACTGGGCGACCAGAAGCTAATCCTTATGTCTAAAGCCACTGCAACCACAACACGATGCAACCACATGTACAAAAAAGTTACACATGAAATTGAATTGGAGCACAGGTGAGAGTACTGTAAACTGCTGAGGTTTCCTGGCGGTCTGAAAATATCCCTGGAACAGGGGAAAGTAAGGATATAGGCCACATGAGAGGTGATTCTACCTTCCTCCTTTGTGTAGGAAGCTGACATTTATGATATTTTTGATCTGCCAAGGACGATTGTATAGAATCAGTATTACCTTACATGAAACCTTGTATGTATGATACCCAGTATCATAGTAATGTGAGAATTCCTCCACTTAAATTATCAATAGGCCACATCCCCAGTTCATAGAGACAGTGGAACTAAAGGAAAATTAGGTTTTGGGACTTTTTAGGCCAGACAAAATCCAGATGGAATGTAACTTAAAAGACTTTATTTCAATATCAAAAATACAACAACCATCTTTGAACATAAAAACATATCATAAAATCAGTATCTCCAGTACAAACGCCAAATCAATGGGTTATAGATTGTCGAGGCGTTTGGCGGAATAAAGGAATCCGCTTCTTCAGGACAGTTTTCAGGAGATCTACAATGTCAATACATGATCCAAAAATTAATTTGTACATAGGCACGTGTATGCAAAGCCATATACACTTGCGATATATTCATATATGAACAATAAATATGGCTTTACAAAATGCCTACATCAGTCCCAGCATCTCATGACCTGTAAGATGTTTTAACAGTCAGGCAAGAGGGGGGCAGTAACCAGTGCATATGTCTCCAAATGAAATCCTATTAGTCTTATCAAAGGTGATACAACCAAATGGTCAAGGATAACTAAGGGTATTTCATTTAATTGATGTTTGATTGATTTTAATGTGTGAATAGTACTTCCATTGCTATCATCTAGTCATGAATTTCAATCTCAGAGAGAATTAGCATATATATATATATAAATATGTGTGTGTGTGTGTATGGTCTTTAAATCATGTTAATCTATAAAATGCTCACTAACATACTTAATTCTATGAAAAATGTTTTTCCAATAGGATTCTGAATTGATCACATAATTAGGTTGATTACAAAGTAAATTACTTGATAAAATCATGATTGTTTTATATAGTTGATAAGTTTAATTACATATAAGGAGACCTTGTTCTTGTTTGATTCAATGAATTAAAGAGTCACTAACTTGATAAGGTTATCTCATGCAATTCATATCAATAAAAATATAAATGATCATCAGATACATCATTAATACATGTATGTATAAGGGGGGAGCTTCCAAGGTAAGAAAAAACGAGTCATAAGACCAATGGGAGTAGGGCAGAGCAAATACTGATTAGGTATATGCAATGCCAAGTTGGATTAATCAGTTTTCAAAAGCAATTACAATGCAAAATAAATGGTATTACCTACTCTGTAAGGGCAATTCAAACACTGACAGTGTGATCCAGACTAACAAATATCCTACACGAGATAGGATGTGGAGGAGACGTCCCAGGTGATGACATTCCCGAGACCGCTTGCAGATGCCAGGTAGTGGCACAGGGGGAGCCCAAGTGTATTTATTGGGAGACCCAGATATACGTGTCAGCAGGCAGGTCCAGGGACACGCCCACAGACACGTCACTCGATTAGCTGCAGGGTGTCCATACCTCAGCGGGGGCATTCACCCGCGGGACTGAGGTCCGCCCACTGCTCTGAGTTTACCCACACGGTGCAAAGCAAGTTGTGTGGCTGGTCACTATTGCTTGCAGTGGGTGATAAGGACCGATGAGGGCAAATAACAACAAAAAGAGAAAGGTTCATCATGCATAATTGAATATAGAAGGACATATTGTAATAGATAATGAACAGAGATTTTTGCATAAAAATCCATAATAAGTGAGGGATGTATATATTCAGCAGAACCAGCATTGTAAGCTTAAATGATTGGTATTATGCTCATTCAAAACAATAATGATTTATCAATGTTATTCAGTATCCCTATTCATTGTTAGGCTTATATATAAAATATATCACAAATCAATCACATTTTGTACAGTTTGTAATAACTTTCAATATACAGGTTATTGAACTGATAGCAAACTTTGGTAGCAAAGGAAACGGAGGACAAAAAACGGACACCTGCAAAAACAAAAATAAACATCAAGACAAGGACAACAAAGGAAACCCAAACAAGGAACAGATAATAACTTAGTATGGATCAGGAGGATATCAATGACTTAGTCATTGTTATAGAAATTTGAGGATTGATCAAGGAGTCAAATTATCACAGCCAGCAATACCAGATAGTTTATAAAAAGGATATAAAGATCATTGCTTCATTGAGACCTGGATATGGGGTTGCTTTAAGATTAAAGATCTACTTAGATTCTCTTTGCAATAATATTCTGTCCCAATGGCCTCCACAAGGGTCCTCTGGGACATTTTCAAGTACTGTGACTTTAAAGTCATGGTAGTTGGCCATATGTAGGCTAAGTGGGGTAGTTATTTTGCCATTGGTAATATTGTATAGATGTAGGGATGAGCGAGCTAAATTTGTCATTTCGGTCTCGCAGCGAATCGGGCCTTTCTCGCTTGCAGCACATGTAAGCGAGAATGGCCTTGTGATTCGCCATGAGATCATGTTCTTGCCGAACGAACGGTCCATGTTCGCATGGTCACCTGGCTGTACTTATCAATGACAAGTACAGCCCAGTGACTGTGGGAACTGAACTCAGATGAACTCTCAATGGAGAATGGAGAACCTCCATTGATGAACTCTCCATTGAGAGTTCATCTATGTTTATCTGAGTTCACCTGCAGTCACAGCTGATTGGAGGCACCCGTGTGCCTCCAATCAGCTGTGACCACAGGTTCCCATGGTCACTGGGCTGTACTTATCAATGGGAACTGAACTGAACTCACTGAAATCGAAGCTTTAGAGTTTTGATGGTGCATTTTTCTCATTGATGTTTGTCTTTTCGGTAAGTACAAAGTACTTTTTTCAGCCTGATTAACTGTAAAAATAATATATTAACTTTTAAGATAGTTAATAGAACTAATCCTAATAGTTAATTGAACTAATAAAATATCCACAACTTCAGGTACTGTCATTAACATAGCCTTCTAATTCACCTAAATGACAGCTTTATATTAAAGGAAATAAGGGAACCCTTTGTATTACAAATTGTCTATGTGCCCCCACCCCCTGCCTTAGGTACTTTACAAAGCATCAGACTTTAGATACAGCTAGGGTGATGTTTATTACCATTTTCCTACTAAAGCAAAAGAAAAATGATCTTGTCCATAAAGAAAGTATTTGTAAAGCCAAGTCTTTAAAACTCATTAAGTATAAAAATATAGTTCTTAAAATAAAATCAATAAAAATAGGTGTACTCTAATACTGAAAATGACACAAGAGTCCCTTGGATGGAAAATACTTTAACATTCTTATATAGACAGGATTCTGTACTGTAAGAGCTGGGAACATATGAAATATTTTTCTATTGAAACTAGCTCCACTGGTTCCAGTTGACTCTGTAGATTGTTTTAAATAAAAGAGCAACAAAAAATTGACTTATGTAGCACTATGTGGTTCCCACGGTCACTGGGCTGTACTTATCAATAAGTGCAGCCCAGTGACTGTGGGAACTGAACTCAGATGAACTCTCAATGGAGAATCTCCATTGAGAGTTCATCTGATTTCGCCTGTAGTCACAGCTGTTTGGAGGCACCCGCATGCCTCCAATCAGCTGTGACCACAGGTTCCCGCGGACACTGGTCTTTACTTATCAATGATAAGTACAGCCCCGTGACCGTGGGAACTGAACTCAGATGAACTCTCAAAGGAGAATGTCCATTGAGAGTTCATCTGAGTTCACCTTCAGTCACAGCTAATTGGAGGCACCTGCGTGCCTCCAATCAGCTGTGACCTCAGGGTCCCACGGTCACTGGGCTGTACTTATCAATGATAAGTACAGCCCAGGAATCAAGGGAACCTGCACTGTGGACTTCAATGGAATTCACAAAATCGCTTCGGGGAAATTTTCGCGAGACTGTGAGAGGCATTCTCGCTCACCGCTATCTGTATGTTTGTATATCATTTTTCTGAGCTGTCGCTTAGTACAGCCACAAGTACAGTAAGCCATGTAGATGACTCCCCTTGTTCTACAGTTTACATTTTGAGTTAATCTTGGGGTAGTCTTTGAACTTCTATTTACCAGAAATTTACACTGGTTGCAGGAGCCACATGAGTAAATTTAATTTCTAGCTGTAGATTTACTCTGCTGGTTTTGATAATGACATTGCACTAATTTGTCCTTTAAAGATGGCAATTTTCTGTTATTGAATTGAGGATAGTTTTCTAGGTGGTTGCTTATGCATTGATCTGAAATTAAACTTAGCCAAAACTTGTTGCAAAAATTTTTCAAAATCTATGTTGAGACAAAGACCTAATGATGATTCCTAATTCATCCTTTTTTTAATTTCCTGTTTAGTGTCAGATGAAAAAAAAAGAGTCGAACAGTCCAATCTTTTAGCTCTTTTGTAGGCTTTCTTGAGAGTTGTTCCCCTATAACCCCTCTTTAATAATCTCTGCTGTAGGTTCCTCACAGCTATTTCGAAATCATCATTTTCTGAGCAATTTCGTCTTAATCTTAAATATTGTGAGTATGGTATACTTCGTTTTAGTGCTTTAGGGTGCATGCTTTTCGCCACTAAAATTGTGTTTCCAGCAGTAGACTTACGATACAGCTTTGAGGAGATTGTTAGTCTTTGCTAATCCCTATCTCAATATCCAAAAATGGAATTGAAGATGGAATATACTGCATAGTGAAATTCAAGTTGAAGAAATTGAATTTCAGTTTTTCAAAAAATTCCAGCAATAAACTTTCCGTACCCTCCCAAATTTTGAGGACATCATCGATATACCTCCGCCACAAAAGTATGGGGCAGAGGTTTATTGATAAGGTCTCATCTGAGAACAACTCTCTCTCCGATCCCCCCAGATACAGATTGGCATAGGTTGGGGCACAGGATGTCCCCATAGCCACTCCCTGTATCTGGAGGTAGGTTTTCTCAGCAAAGGTAAAAACATTCCTTGTTAGTATATATTCCAACAAAGAAATTATGAGATTTTTTTGCTCTACAAAACATTGATTGGTTTCACTTAGGAATGTTTTCACAATTTTCAATCCTATGCTGTGGGGGATACTTGAATAAAGGGTTTCTATATCTAACACCACTAGTAAAGATTCATTGGGTACTGGTATACCACCTAGGGTTTTTAGTAAATTGGGTATCTCTTAGGTATAAAGGTAAACCATGAACTAAGGGTCGCAAATTGTTGTCAACTAATTGATTTGCTATGGATGAAATGCTTCCCATACCTGAAACGATAGGGCGCTCTGGTGGGTCAGTCAAGGTTTTATGTACGTTTGGCAACCTGTAAAACGTTGGTAGTTTAGGATTACAGTTATTCAACTTTTGAATACTTGAACGATAGGGCACCCTATCGTTTTGGGTATGGGAAGCATTTCTTTAGAAGCAAGTTAATTAGTTGATGTCTCCTCCTCATCCCATCTCGTGTAGGATGTTTGTTAGTCTGGATCACGCTGTCAGTGTTTGAATTGCCAAACAAAGTGGATAATACCATTTTTTTGCATTGTAATTGCTTTTGAAAACTGATTAATCCAACTTGGCATTGCATATACCTAATCAGTATTTGCTCTGCCCTACTCCCATTGGTCTTATGACTCATTTTTTCTTACCTTGGAAGCTCCTCCCTTATACATACATGTATTAATGATGTATCTGACGATCATTTATATTTTTATTGATATGAATTGCACAAGATAACCTTATCCAGTTAGTGACTCTTTAATTCATTGAATCAAACAAGAACAAGGTCTCCTTATATGTAATTAAACTTATCAACTATATCAAACAAACATGATTTTATGAAGTAATTTATTTTTTAATCAACCTAATTATGTGATCAATTCAGAATCCTATTGGAAAAACATTTTTCATAGAATTAAGTATGATAGTGAGCACTTTATAGATTACCATGATTTGAAGACCATACACATAAATATATATTGTAACAGCTGGCCTACAAAAACACAGGGTGTCATCCAGGAAGATAGGTACATTTGCCCAAGATACAGGCTATATGCAGAGTATTTTTCTGCTTGATCGGGCAGTTTTCCTTTTAAACTGAAGATGGAACTAAAATTACCAGGCTGAAGGACAATGGGCTTCCCAGCCAGGTGGGGGCGCTAAACAGGCTTGGGGATGATTAAGGTAAAATAAAGCTGAAGCCCATCCTAGCAATTAGGCTGTGGATATAAACTCCCAGTCTGCTCTTTCCTGGGCTCCAGTTCTTGGCCAGTGAGCTGGGAGGAGTCCAGAAGAAAACTGTGAGTAAAAACAGAGTGTTTTGGGAAAACTGTACTGCTGGGGCATTAGGGTCCTGTGCCACAATAGGTTGCCCAGGACTGATAGAAAGGGAACCTACAGTCCGTTAGAGGCCAAGTGGCCAAGCTTTATTTTTCTGTTTGTTTATTTTGCCTGTTTTTTTTTTTTTGTGAAAATAGTATTAGTGAATAAAACCCTTGATGCACTGATAACCTGCTGGCCCTGCTTCCTGTTTGAAACACCCCCTGTTGCCATGGGCGATCTCACAATATATATATATATATATATATATATATGCTAATATATATATGCAATTCTGAGATTGAAATTCATGACTAGATGATAGCAATGGAAGTACTATTCACACATTAAAATCAATCAAACATCAAATAAATTAAATACCCTTAGTTATCCTTGTCCATTTGGTTTTATCATCTCTGATAAGACTAATAGGATTTCATTTGGAGACGTATGCACTGGTTACTGCCCCCCTCTTGCCTAACTGTTAAACCATCTTATCGGTCATGAGATGCTGGGACTGATGTAGGCATTTTGTAAGTCCATATTTATTGTTCATATATGCATATATCGCTAGTGTATATGACTTTGCATACAAGTGCCTATGTACAAATTAATTTTTGGATCATGTATTGACATTGTAGATCTCCTGAAAACTGTCCTGAAGAAGCGGACTCCCTTATTCCGCCAAATGCGTCAACAAACTATAACCCATTGATTTGGCGTTTGTACAGGAGATACTGATTTTATGATATGTTTTTATGTTCAAAGATGGTTGTTATATTTTTGATATTGAAATAAAGTTTTTTAAGTTACATTCCATCTGCATTTTGTCAGGCCTAAAAACCCAATTTTTCTCTCTTTCCACTGTTTCTATGATACACAGTATCTCTCAGCAAGGGATGTGTGGAACCCTAGAGTTACTCCAGAGGTTGCTAGGGGTTGCTTGAGCAATGAGCAATTTGTGCCTCTCTGATCAGTTACCACTGACACTAATGATTTATTTGGTTTTCTGTAAGGGTGACAATCGTCCCAATGGCTAGCAATGTAAGAAGCATTCTTTCCATTGACCCCACTCCATTGTATATAATATTTAAGGGGTTCCCTTCAAGACCGAAAAGTTATTTCAAGGGTTTCTCTATGTTAGAAAAGTTGATAAAAGTTGCTTTAGAAGGACATGACCAATGCCGTCTCAGATTTTGGTTAAGAATCTTGGTCTCTGTGTCCAAAATGTTTCTAAGTTTGTTGAAAATGAACTGAGATGCCAGACAAATTATTTTTTAAATTAAAATGCGTCATTCCTTACATATAATTGCCTGATAAAGATTGAGCAAGGATTAGTGTATATTCCAATTAAAACCAAAGTTGTTTTTTAAAATTTTTCCTTTAATTATAAAGCTTTTCATTACCATCATTTTATGCTTTGTTAGAAGGAAGTGGGACTTTGAAACGTATCTGAAACCCTTCTCATCAAGCATGTAATTATTCACACTGTGCCAATGGCGGTGCGCGTGGATCTATTACTAATAACTCACTAAGGCTCTAGCTCCGAGTATTTTTTTTTTTTTTGCGAGCTTACGGAAAGTATTTTCAAGCCGTTTGACAGTTTTGTTCTTTTGTTTGAGATGGAGGGAGAGCTGAATTCCTCTATATTGTGATAATACTGCCTAACAGCCCGCTGTAAAATATTAGAGGGAATTTTTCGTACCAGCTGTCTCAAGGCTGTTATTATGTAATTGCTACTAGGGAATAATCCTTTAATAGTGTTAGCATTCTGTACAATATTTAGAATTTAGTATTAGCTGGATTTCTTTTTAAAGGGGAACTTTAGTTGATTAGGGTTGAACATATAACTTTGGGGTTGAAATAAACCTAAAAGTAAAACAATTATGAGCAGGTGGGGTCTTTATTGCAGAGGGGACAATGAAAAACTAATAGCTATAGACTATCTAATAGCATATTGGGCAGTACCTGCAGTAGAGAAGTACAAAGGCTAAAGCAAAGGACAAGAGAGGAGTGTGGACGGTATAATAGCAATGTGCAGGAAAGAAGCGTGGAGCATTTGCCAATAGTCATTGGAATGTCAATAGGAAAAGAGTGTGGAGGGTATGATAAAGGGTAGTTTGTGCAGGGGAGGAGTGTGGAGGGTATGATAAAGGACAGTTTGTGCAGGAGAGGAGTGTGGAGGGTATGATAAAGGACAGTTTGTGCAGGAGAGGAGTATGGAGGGTTTTACAAAGGACAGTGGGCAGGAAAGGGGCCTGGAGGCTATGACAAATGGCAATATGTTAAGGAGAGGAGTGTGGGGGGTATGACAAAGGGCAGTATGTCAAGAAGAGGAGTGTGGAGGGTATGACAAATGGCTATGACAAATGGCAATATGTTAAGGAGAGGAGTGTGGGGGGTATGACAAAGGGCAGTATGTCAAGAAGAGGAGTGTGGAGGGTATGACAAATGGCAATATGTTAAGGAGAGGAGTGTGGGGGGTATGACAAAGGGCAGTATGTCGAGAAGAGGAATGTGGAGGGTATGACAAATGGCAGTATGTGCAGGCGAGGAATGTGGAGGGTATGACAAATGGCAGTATGTGCAGGAGTGGAAAGTGGAGGGTATGACAAATGGCAGTATGTGCAGGAGAGGAGCGTGGAGGGTATGACAAAGGGCACTGTGTGCAGGGAAGGAGCATGGAGGGTATGACAAATGGCAATATGTTAAGGGGAGGAGTGTGGAGGGTATGATAAAGGGCAGTATGTCGAGAAGAGGAGTGTGGAGGGTATGACAAATGGCAGTATGTGCAGGAGAGGAATATGGAGGGTATGACAAATGGCAGTATGTTCAGGAGTGGAGTGTGGAGGGTATGACAAATGGCAGTATGTCAAGGAGAGGAGTGTGGAGGTTATGATAAAGGGCAGTTTGAGCAGGAGAGGAGTGTGGAGGGTAAGATAAAGGGCAGTATGTAAAGGAGAGGACTGTGGAGGCTATGACAAAGGGCGGTGTGTGCAGGAGAGAAGTGTGGAGGGTATGACAACAGATAGTATACACATTAGAGAAGTATGCAGGATAAGGATATGGTAGATGTTAGTGTGTACAGAATAGGGATGTCAATTTTATATTAGGAGGCATTATGTGCAGGATTGAAGTGCAGGGGTTATGCCAGGGGTAATATATGCAAAAGGAGACTGTGCAGTATGTAGCCGGGAGGGTTAAAAATGTATTGTAGGGGAAAGTATGGAGGTATGACAGTGATCAGTATGTGTGGAAACAAATTGTGGAAGGTATGGCAGAGGGTTTGATCAGGGCAGTATGGATGGGAGTGGAGTGTAGAATATATGGCAGTGGGTAGAATGTGCATAAAAGAATTTTGGAAGGTATGACATGGGAAGAACAGTTCATGTTTCAAAATTATAGTTGCTGATATTTCCATAATTAGCAACAATGTTGCTAGAAAGTATAGTCATATAGTCATAGTCATACTAATAAATGAAAAGGGTGTAAAATGTACCACCAATACAAATATAATATTTCCCTTTAATTTAGAAAGTGTATATCTGGTTGGAAAGTGTAGCACAATACTTATATGCTGAAGTCTGCATAGCTTGAATAGTTTGATAAATGTCTTGAAAGATGCCCCTAGGGGAATCTGGGCTGGTCAATCAATAGCGGCTGCATAGAAGGTGAATACCAAATTTTTACTGTATTGTAAGATGTGCAGACTGATGTGTGGACTGTACAATGAGAGGTCCCAATCCGCAACTTGATTGTTTTCTAGAACATCTTAGGAAGACAAAACCGCATTGTTTCTAACATAGTGAACAGAGGATTCCGCAGGCTGAAGTGTTTATGCTTTGTCTTCAATTAATTTATTGGATTCTGAACTCCTGTTTTCATTCAACTTAAATATGAAAAATAAATTTGAAAATAAAATAAGGTATTTTAAAGCAGAACTTCAGGCAGGTTTATGGAAAAACATAAACAAATGTAGCACTGTATTTATTGATATATATACTGTATATATTTATATTGATTTTTTTTTTTTGTAAATAAAGCAATTTTGGAACATTAATGTAACCTGGTATTAGCCTCTTGCTATCCCTATACAGCAGACCTTTGCATATGCTTGAGTTGGTGGGTTACTATTAGTATATTAACTTGTAAAATGTTACCAACCAATTTTCTGCACCTGGATCATTTAAGAAGCAAATCTAAATGTAAATGATTATGCGCTGTAATGTTCTGCAATGTCCCTTTGTAACTTTGGAGCCAAATTTCTTCCTCTGCAATACATAATAGTACAACATTGACATTACAGCACATAATCATTAAAGGATATTGTACAGATGTGCAGTGTTTGGTGGCTTCTGATCGATCAATTACCAATCGGAAAATTGATTGGATCATTCAGTCAAGTGCAAAATTCCCAGTGGATCATGTGTTCGGCTATGAGGATCAATGGATTGATTAGCACATAGCCGGTTATATGTATAGGTGCATACATTTGTTGAGTCCCAGGAATTCAACTTTTTTATATATATATATAATTTCAATATATGTACATAAACACGTAAATTTTTTTATACACTCATCATTATTGGATAATTTAGGTGGGAGATCAAAGGGTACACATTTTTAAAAAAAAACTTTTTTCAACAGGAAAACAAAATATACTACAAAACTTACACATGCAAAGAACTAAAATGAACATAAACATCCAATACTTAAAACATTGACAACATCGCCACAAAACCATGAAGATATAGCAAAATGCAAAAATAAAGAAACAACAGATAGAAGGTAATATTACAGAACATTATTAATAATATTATTTTTATTATTAATAAACAGGATTTATGTAGTGCCAACATATTATGCAGAGCTGTACATTAAATAGGTGCAGGGAGGTTTTATTCTATTGGGTGTAGCATTCTGCCCTGGACATTTTCTAATATTTGATGGATAGGAGATTTGGGGAGTAGACCTGAATGATAAAGTATCCAGTCAGGAGCTGACATAGCCCATCAGTCATTAGCTATAGCTGGACACTTTAACACAAATTGTCCTCCTTCAGCTTGAAAAATACATACGGATCAGTCAAGCATATTTAAACCACAAAAGGTTGATTATGTGCATTTCTAAAACAATAGGCCCCCATGTATAATTTGTAATACCTACCAAAAGTGGAAAGACAATTGCAGGACAAACAACAGGGTCATGGGCACCCAACTTTTTTGTTGTGCTTGGGGGAAAGACTAGCCAATGGTCTGATCCCACAGAAGAATTACTGTAGTAAATATTACTTAGAAACCTAATGCTGGCCATGGGAAAATGTTGTCTGAACTGTTTTCAGAGAGCGAATTTTAGCCTTTTTATATTTTGCTGGCACCACACAGAATGCCCATTCTAATCCGAGTCCACTGCCAAAATCACCTACAATGTGCACCTGAGCATCAAGACTGAATCATGGGTCAATGGAAGAAGGTGGTCTAAACCAAAGAATCACATTTACTTTTTGATCATGTGGATGGCCGAGTGCGTTGATTTCCTGGGAAAAAAAGCCGAATGCACTGTAGGAAAAATGCAGGCCAGTGGAGGCTATGTGATTTAAAGGATCTGCTGAATATGCCTTGGTGCCAGATATCACCGTGCACCTTCAGAGCTCGTGTGAAGTCCATGCCTAGGGTTTAGTGATGTTTTTGCAGCATACGCGGAATGTGTACAATAGTAGGCAGGTGATTTTAATATATATATATATATATATATATATATATATATATATATATATGGCTTTTTTATCTCGTATAATGTTTCTGTTCTATTTTTTAGTCTACAGACCTATGGATCCAGAGTTTTGTGAAGGATCACCACCATCCACCACTCAGCTCTGCAACATTCACTGTCCTTTCGAATGTATGCTGTCTCCGTGGACTGAATGGGGACCTTGTATCCATGAAAACTGCCAAGATCCTCATGTGAGGAAAGGTATATTTTATCACATTATTTCTAAATATTGATATTCACAGGAGGTTTTCTGCTTAGTCTTGTAATGTATTTTTATTCAAAGCCTGCAAATATTTTTTTTTGTAGCTTAAAGGTTATGTGTACCTATTAAGGTTAACGGTGCAGTCTAAAGTTCCTCATAGGCTGTACTGTCCAACTACCATCCAGTGGAATTATTTCCTAATATATTTCCTGAATACCATAGCAATCTTCTGAGCCCTCTCACATCGTGTAGCTTTAGGCTGTTTTATTGAAGCAAACGAATATTCTGTTTATACTCTACTTACTTTTAGCTGCATTTTTAATTAAATGAGCACAATTTACGACTAATTGTGTTGTCCACAGGTCTACCTGATTGACTATAAATCAAAATGGATGTTTATGAGGGCCAGACACTTTAAAGTTTTCTTTAAATATTTCTAATCTAATAGATTAGATCAGAAGGAAATTTTAACTGGCATGACCGGTTTTATTACCAGCAGTAATGGCTCCGGATAATATTGGTGGTCAAACAGGAAAACTGTGCAAAAGATCATTATAGAGATTGCATTATGGAGGTTGCTTTTGCCAAATCATACAGCTTCCATGTTATCTTTTGTTTGATATTACTATACAGCTACAGGTTACTTCATTTTGTTGCTATTTTATGTTTAAATGTAGCCCATCATAAAGGGGTCATTTAGAATCTTAGAAACAATTTTTTTTTTATATTAATGGACACATTGAATATGAAGGATATCTGGGCTTTACCCTTTCCCTGCAAAGAGGTCTACAATGTCCGTAACGATTTAGGAATATACCTCTGAAATCAATAGCTGGAGCACCCTTGTTAACTACTTACCATTCAGCTAAGGAAATAGAAATTTCCCTTGAAGGTCATGGAGTCCATGACCTTCACAGATGACCATAATGCATTTAGGTGGAAACATTCTGTATAATTAGAAATGAAAGATTTTTTTCCTTTATTATTGGCTAAGGGTCTTTGCTTTTTTTTCCCGTTTCAACTGTTAGGATTTTGATGCACCCTGCCAGAGTCACATTGTGCTCTGGTAATTCTATTTGCATTATTTAATTACAATCTCTGCTTTTTTTAGGTTTTAAATTCCGAAGAAGACATGTCTTACTGCATTCAGAAATTACAGATAAGAACTGTCCGCATTTGGTGGAATCGGTGCCTTGTGATGATCCTGTGTGTTATAAGTGGGCAATATCAGGGGAGCTACATTGCATTCCCGAAAATGGAGACTGTGGCCATGGAAGATACCAAATAAACACCACCTGCAGGGGGCAGAATGGTAAGCCTGGTTTTTAGTTTATTTTTCATTTTAATGTTCTCGGAGTGTCAATGACAGGTTGGCCATAGTTGGTCTTCCAAAGATTGGGACCTGTGACAGTATGGTGCCACATTCAGTATTGAAAATATAGATTATATAGAATAAAGGATATTTAGGTCACCTTTCCTCAATGATTATCAACCAATATATTCATTAAAAACATAATTTAGTTATATGTTAAAAGATACAAATATTGACACGGTCACCCTGATTCATCAATGAAATGCGCGTACGTACACACGTCGAGCGTACGCGCATTTCATTGATGAATCAGGGTGACAGTCAGCAAGCTCTATTACCGCGGGTCCAGAGTCGGGCCCGAGTTCTACTGAACTCGCCTGCCGGTTTCCTGCAAAGATGAGCAAAGATCTCGAATACGCCAATTAAGGCGATTAATTATGCATTGATGTGATTTTTTGTAATCCTCATGATTGTTAGTTTCATCTGTTGCTGCAATGTTTTTGTGCCTGGTTTGTAATGCCAGTTTGTGTAGTTTAGCACTTCTTCAGCAATGTGTTGCCATTTTTTCCACAAGTATTGAGTACAAATGCCTGCATGGTTTCCACACCAAACTCTTACTTGACCCCTCTCGTTGTCTTTGTCCGATTGTCACATATTGGTATTTTATCAAATTTCAAATGATCAAATTTAAGGCGATAGAAATTCACTTGCAATTAGCACTTGCGCAGTCTGTCAAAATTGGCTGTTTAAACATTTTTTTAGGGCTAAGGGTAATATGTGTGCCATTAGAAAGAATGCTTTTTTAGGGGAACAGTGACTTTTAATGCAAGCTCGCCAGTGTCAAACTGCCGGGGATGCGTGGCTCCAGCAGCGAGATTGTTTTGGTTACTAACTTCCAAGCGAATACGCCAGCGCCTGAAGTTTAGTTGATAAATTGATCGAAGGCTTCCGATTTCGGATTTCGAATTCGAATGTGCGACCGAGCATTCGATTTTGCTTGGTGAATCACCCTCTGTATATCCTATGGTATCAACACAGATGATCTTCTTTTGGACCTGGAACTTCAGCAGGTGGCCTTGACATTGCACAAGCCTAAATGGATTGAGTTGCTGCCATGTGATGGGCTGATTAGGTATTTGTGTTAACATGCAGATGAACAGGTGTACTTGATAAAGAGCCTGATTTATTAAAGCTCTCCAGAACTGGAGAAGATAGGCTATCATGTAAGGACCTGGGTGATCTAGCAATCCCAGAAAGGATTTGATCCAAGAGTGAAAAAATTTGTTATGAATAACAAGAAATGATTTTAAGATATATACTCTAGGTTTGCTGCTTCACTCAGGTTCCCCCATGATAGTTCATCATCCTTTATTAAATTAAACTCAAAGAGGCGGATTGTTTATATTCTTTTATTTGATGTTGTTCACATCTGGTTCTTTATGAGTCAAAGATAACATATCATAATCAACTGTGCACACTGGATCAAAGGCAGCATAACACTCCAAAGGTCATATTATTCAAATCAGGGGATATGAGTCTAGAAACCGTCATATAAAACTACTAGGTGTATTACAAGGAAGGAATAAATGCCCACAAAGATAATCATGTACAGCAGTGAAACAACCTCTGGAATTAAAGGCAGGACTTGGAGGGATGTTAATCGATAATATGCAACCACAGGGCCTGGAGCCTAATATTATGCATGTATAAAGATCATTATGAATCCATTTATTCCTTTCCTACTATATCCAAAACTAAAAACAAAGATTTTGATTAAGATGTACTTTAAAACAACTCCAGGCAGGTACAAAAAGAATATGTATTTCAATACGTAATTATATATATATATATATATATATATATATATACATACACACAAACACTTTGAATATATAAATATGACTTAGTATCAGTGTTTGTAGTCTAATGTACAATCTGTACATTTCCCAGTAAGGGGAGGAAGCAGCAGCACAAAGAGCCAATCCAGCAATCCAGTGTGCTGCAGTACAAGGAGCCTTCGATTAAGAGATGACAGCACAGTGAAAGAGTTATAAGCTCATCACTGTGCTGCTTTTTTTCTTATCAAGGTATGTAAAGGGGAGGATACCTGTAAATGTAAATTTAGTTGCAGAAGAGAAAGATTAGGTTAGAAATACTAAGAAACAAGGCTGTGCCATGGGGCAAATGTGTAAATCCCTGGACTGCATGTACAAAAAAATATGCAAAATACACTGTCTTTATTTCATCTTTGTATTTAAGTATTTGTTTGGAGTTCAGCATGTATAGGCTTGGTTATCGCTTCCTCAAGCAAGTGAACGGCTGCCTCAAGGTAGATGCTACATGTTTCTTCTCTCTGTAGCTGCTAGTGGTGGTGGTGGTGGTGGGGGAGTTAAAGTGGACCTAAACTAAAATTTTAATTTTACATAGAAGGGTAGGCAAAAAAGCCAATCCCCCTTCTGTCTTTATTACTGCATTGGAAAGGCAAAGAAGATGGCGGTGTCTGTCGCATTTTCTGCGGAGGGTTGAAGGAGGATACCAAAGACGACGCTCGACCCGATCCAGGAAACCTCCAAAGGGATCAGTGGATCTGCAAATGTAAGTGAGTGAAAAAAAGGTGAGTTTTTTTTTTTTAGTTTACTACTACTTTTATTCTCTACTTTTTACTTTATTGATTGAACCAGCAACAGTAAAAACTGTGGCTAGCCAGGGGAACCAATCACAATTTATTTAACTGAAGCTTGAAATGAATTGTGATTCGATGCTGGGGTTGTGATGTGGTTGTGGATTGTGATTGCATTCCCTTTGCATCCCTTATGGGTTCTTTGAATAACCCTTTGTGAGTGGTTGACTTTGGGGTTCCATTCTGTTGTTGATTTTTTATCTGATAAAAATGCTGACTTTCTACCATGCCTTATATAGGTCATCATTAGTACAGAGAAATCTCAGTTTTCTGTCCTGTATCCTTGTTCTCAGGGATTATATAAGGTTAATGTTTAAATCATATTTCCCATATCTGAATCCACAGCTCGGTGGTGCAGAACAGATTGTGATTAACGATTGTCCTGGGAATCAGCGTGTTGCTTATTATGGTGGCAAGGGTTTCAGATATCTGTAATAAAAGTGAATTACATCCAGCAGCCTGGCGGGCTGCTTGTTCACGTAGGCATGGCGTTTTATGTCTCACACTGCTCATCACATTAAATCTGGTACTTTTGATGGCAATGCTGAATTTACTTTGATAAGATTTTAATGTTTTTCTTCCACAATATAAAAATTCTCACTGCATAATTGTGATTGTGTGTTACCAGATCCTATGTTTAAAGTCGAACTATGACCTCCTATTAAAAAAAAAGGTTGTGTTAATTTTAGATTCATTCTATACTTACAGTCCACCTAATGCAGCTTCCTATGGTGGGGTGGCAACAATGCTTCACTGGTTCTGAAAACAGGGCAGAGTGTCCTCTCACATGTAGACTGTGTTTGCTTACACTACACTGGGATAGGAAAATGTTGAAGAGGGTGTGGCATTGCCACTGGTGATTCACAAGTCTGTAACTTGTAAACCAAGACCTGGCTACACCCAGTCCCGCCTCCTGCTTTCTGGATTAAAAGAGCTGTAACTCCTCCCACTTTAAAGATGTGGGAACAATTTCTTCCCCATACCCCACAATTTGCTTTTTTCTTTTAAAACCGAGGATATTAATAAACAGAAATGATCTCCAGTTAAGCAGGCAGTTCATCCATAGATACTTAGTGGGAGAAGTATTAATAGGTGGGACTATTTACCATCTGTGCTTTAAATTTTCACAGGATACCAGGATTTTCTGATGGTGAGTCCTCAATGCTGGTATTATTTCAGAGCAGGAAATGTTGGCCTTTAGTGCAGAGGATTCCAACATATTTAAATTTGTTAATAATACATTTACCATCACTTAAATCAGAGAGGGTTTGTTTTAGGGTAACAAAGAGGGTTAGTGTTACATGATGAGTTAGTGTTGGGGTACCTGGAGGGGTATTATAACATGTTAGGGTTAGAGGGTGCATGATGAGGGTTTTGGATGGGTTTGTATTAGTATTGGGGTTGGTGTTAAGTATTAGTAAGTGTTAGTAATAGGGTTACAGATGTATTTAGTGGAACACAAGAAGTTTAGGTATTGGGGCTGTAGGGAGGAATAGTATTGGCGTAGGGTTTTCCAGGAGGTTTCACATTTATGTGTGATTAAAGTTAATGTGTGTTAGTGTTACAGAACAGGTTAGTGTTAACTTTGGACCCACTGAACATCACACTAATGAACTATAGGATGTGGGTATATAAAAAATATAAAAAGGTTTCCCTGAAGACCTGAAAGTTATTTTAAGGGGTCCCTCATATTAAAAGGGCAGAAAAAGGCTGGGCCACAAGGGTATTAGGGTTACAGGGATGGTTGGTATTAATGCTGGGGTTACTATGGGGGTTATTGTGTGGTGAATGTGTATTACTGTTACAGAATGGGTGTTAGTATTAGGGTTACAGATAGAGATAATGTACGGAATACATGGAGGGTAAGTACTGGTGTTGGAGTTACCAGGATGGTTATTGGTGTTGTAAATTTGTGTTAATGTTACAGAGTGAGTAGGGTTACAGATAGACCTAGTGTATAGAATACAAGGAGGGTAAGTACTAGGGTTACAGAATGAGTTAGTGTTAGTATTTGGGTTACAGATTGAGCTAGTGTAAAGAATACAAGCAGAATACATAGCTATTATTAGAGTTGAAGGGAGGGAGAGTTCTGGTGTTGGTGTTACCAGGATGGTTGTTTGTGTTGTAAATGTGTGTTAATGGTATAGAATAAGCTATTATTAGTATTAAAGTTACAGATTGAGCTAGAGTAAGGAATACAAAGAGGATACCTACTGGGGTTACAGACAGGGTAAGTATTGGCGTTGGAGTTACCAGGATGTTTATTTACATTTGAAATGCGTGTTAATGGTAGAGAGTGAGTTAGTGTTAGTATTAGGGTTGTATATGGAAGTAGTGTTGAGAATACAAGGAGGGAAAGTATTAGTGATTTAGAATGGTTTAGTGTTAGTATTTGGCTTATAGGTGGAGCTAATGTAAGGAATGCAAGCAGGGTAAATATTAGGTTGGGGTTACCAGGAGTGTTAATGTTCATGTATGGTAAATGTGTGTTAGTATTACAAAACAGGTTAATGTTAGGTTTACAGATGCAGTTAATGAAAGGGTTACAGGAAGGATAATGTGTGTATTGTCTGTACACAAGCTCTCTGTATACTACATTAGCAAGGATATATAAAAACCACACTACTAACAAGGTGCCTTTAAACTGAGGTCCTACTGTATTGACACTACTTACTGCAACATGTAGAATTGACTCAAATGAAAGCAGGCTTATATAGGAGATACCGAGCCCATATAAGCTGGTATTTAGCTTTTCTTTTACCTTTCTTCTTTTATATGGGAAATTTACATGGTATTACATATATATATATGCATATACATATATACAAAAAGGACTAACCTGCTTTGTCATTACTGTCTTTGCATTTATTCCCAGAATGTGTGGTTATTGTAAGCAAAGCTGACCCCAAGTGCTTGCCAATAACCCCAAGCTCTGGACAGATATTACAGTGCCTTTTTACTTTCCATTATCCTTATCTCTTTATTTTCTAATTAACTTTTGGGTTTTGTTTTAAGTCTTTTCCCAGTAAATGTAAAATGACAGATGTGGCTTCATGGTAGTGGATAGCAATACCCTTCCAGCATGCTGCAATGCATGTCCTGGCTTGTACTATCTTTTAGAACTTGCCAGAAAGGCTTTCTGCTACCAATAATGTGTGAGGTCTCTGCTCTGGTTTCTAATCAGAATTAAAATATAAAAAATCTTTAACACTTTAGCACAGGGAGCAACGATGCAGAATGTAATACATCACTGCAGCCAATTACCTCTCATCTATCATCATACTGGGGTGTCATAACAATCAAGGAGTGCACCCTAGTTACTGTGGGTGATCACATTTTGTAAAATTTCCAATGTAATGTATTCTAATTATTTGCTAGCCTTAAGGTGCGTACACACTTCCAATTTTTATCGTTCCAATCGAACGACAAACGATCGATTGGGCAAAAAATCGTTCGTAAAAAAGTAACCAACGACGCCGACGAACGAGGAAAATCGCTGGAAACGAACGACCGGACCGACGGATCGGATTGGACGACGATCGTTGAACATCGTTCGTGTGTACGGTCGTTCGTTGATCGTCCATGTTCAGAGCATGCGTGATGAACGAACGTCCGTTCACTTTCCTGTCGTGCACATAGTTCCTCTCGCTCAAACGATCGTATCTATTGTGTGTACAATATCTACGAACGATCGTGTCGTTAACTCTATGTGCAGGATCGGTGCTATACGATCGTTCATATATATCGTGCATGAAGGTTCGTCGTTCGTTTTCCAACGATAATAATTGGAAGTGTGTACGTAGCTTTAGTATTGTAGATTTGGGCAGGGCTCCAGAATATTTAAGCCACTGGCTTTATCTTTATCTGTTATCATTTTGCAAGCAAAACTATAACTCTGACATTCTACATGCCCAACTTGTCCAATCTGCACTTGAATCAGTTTCTTAACTTGTATGAATTACAGAAGCGTGTTAAACGTATAAACACTTCAGCTGTTTTTCCCAACGTATAATGCAAGCGGAACTAAGGCAGAAGTGGCATCATTTATTCACCCTCTGATTATTATTTGCAGATCTGCACACTTGCTAAAACATGTCATTTAACATTTGCTATTGGAATATGAGGGGGTGCTGAGAAGTTCCTGGCTTTGCCCCCTTCCAGATGAAATAGAACAATGAGTGTGGGGGTATATGACAGCCTAACATCTTAAGCTGCATACACACATGCAATTATAGTCATTGGAAAGGATCTTTCACTATCCTTTCCAATTACTAAGCACTGCACAATGCATGAACAAGTGCTGTACATACAGCACTGTTCTGCTCTATGCAGAGGGGGTGGGGAAAACGACGGAGTGGCACCCTGCTGCACGCTCTCCCCCTTCCCTTGGGATAGGATTGTTCGTCGTCCGTGGATCCGCCAGGATGGTTGTTCGGACGATGGACAACGGGAGCTGTACACACGCCAGATTCTTATCCGATATCGGCCCTGAGCCAATTATCGGGCAGGAACCGTTGAGCCTGTGTATATAGCTTAAGTATGTAACTGTGCAAATATCGGTCTTTGCGATTCTTAAAACTGTTTTTTCTTTTAGTGAGAAGCTGTGATGGCAGAATTGGAGTTACGGGCCATCATGAAGTGTTTGTTTCTCCAGGGAAAGTCAGCAAAGGACATTCATACTGAGATGTCACAAACACTGGGGGAGAAGTGTCCTTCCTACAGCACTGTCAAAACCTGGATATCTCGTTTCAAACCTGGGCATTTCATTGTTGAAGATGAACCCCACAGTGGGCTCCCCCAAACCTCAACTGACCCGGCAATCTGTGATGCTGTTCATGAGCTGATTATTGAGGACCAGCGAATATCAGCAAAAAAGATAGCCCAGATACTTGACATCTCACGGGAGCGTGTTGGGTTTGTTATCACCACTATCCTAGACATGCGCAAGCTTTCTGTGAAATGGGTTCCGAAATGTTTGAACAGTGATCAGAAGAAGGAACTAGTTGAAGCATCCAAAGCCCTTTTGGCCCTATTTTGAAGCTGCACAGAACTTTTTGGCTAGGTTAGTGACTAAGGATGAAACCTGGCTCCACATCTATGATCCTGAAACCAAGGAACAGTCAAAGAAATGGCGCCACAGCGGGTCGCCGCGGCCAAAGAAGTTCCGAACCCAGGAATCTGCCAAAAAAGTCATGGCGTCCGTTTTCTGGGACAAAGATGGTGTTCTGTTGGTGGACTACCTACTTCAGGGCTCTAGTATCACCGGACAGTATTATGCTAACCTCCTGGGCCAGCTGAAGGAGGCAATTAAGACGAAACGCTGTGGAAAGTTGACCAAATGGATCCTTTTTTTTGCAGGACAATGCACCTGCGCACACGTTCAATGTTGTGGCTGCAAAATTGAACACTCTGGGTTTCCAATTGGTCCATCATCCCCCCTACTCACCTGACCTGGCCCCTTTGGACTATTATCTGCTCCCGAATTTGAAGAAACACCTCAAGGGGCAATGTTTTGAGGACATTTCTGACGTCAAAAATGCTGCTGAGAGCTGGTTTGCGCCAAACCAAAGGACTTTTATTTGAATGGTCTAAAAAAGCTGCAACTACGCTCTACCAAGTGCATCAGTCTCGGGGGAATATGTTGAATAAATATTTTTTTCATAACTCTGGCTCTCTTCTTTCTGGGCAAAGCCAGGAACTTCTCAGCCCCCCTTGTATTTGTCCTGATTCACAAAAGAAAATCTACATTTTCATTTTGCAAAAAGAATTTTCAATTAGCTTAAGAAAGGTGATAAAAAATCTCTTTGTAAAAAAATTTAAGAAGCAACAGGTATATTTATTTGTACTTATTCAAGAGATATAAATGCTCTGGATTGTATATTTAACAGATCTAAAAGGGACAAATATACATATATATAAAAGTTCATGGTTAGGGTTTACATGAATCACCTTGCAAAAGAAGATGAATAAAAAAAAATACTTACCTGTCCAGCCCCTTTTCTACTAAATGCAATAATATTGATATAAGGACCTGGCAGGTGACACCATGGTGCATAGAAGGGAATGAGAAATCCAGCACGCCTTGAAATGTTTTGAATGTTAACTATTGTTCAGCTGTTGTAATTCATAAAGGAAGCAAAGATCAGGGTCACCCACTGCCAGTCAGGTAAGTTTTTTTTAAATGGTCACCTTAGTGGTGACAGGGTGACTATAATATAAATAATTTATGTATATTGAAAACAAAAAAAAACACACATAGCCTGATAACTGAATATATATATATATATATATATATATATATATATATATATATATATATATATAATTGATGATCCTTTACTGGAATCCATTTTTAAACAACCTACTAAAGTAACTTCTTTTGCAATTTCCTAAGTATATTGATCCTGTTTTGTCTGAAATAGATTATGAATGGAAATGTATGTACCCTAAAGCAGACCTTCTACTAAAAAGGGCTTCCTTCCCACATAGCAGTTATCTTTTTCAAATAGTTAAAAAACATATCTGAAAAAATATTTGAATTATACTTATCTATACTTAACTATACTTGCCCTTGAAATAGTTTCTAAGGTGTATCACCAAGCAGACTTCCTGACATCAAGATTCGGTTTATGTACTAAGAACAGGGTGGTTCAACCAATTCCGTGCCACCTGGTCTTAGAAAAGCTGCAGTGTCTATTTTGGAGGTACTGATGGAGCAGCTTGGATGGCTGCAAAACATCTTCTACATCACAAGAACAAGTCCAGTTTCTTTGGACTAGCTACTACTAGCTATACAATGACCTGGATATTGGTAACCTTCATAGACTTACCTCACCCTCATCTTTCACTTCTTTGAGTGTGTAGCGCAGAGTAGGAAAAATCGATTAACTGTCCGGTCTATTGCAAGTACGTCTTCTTGTGAGATTTTGGCAGCATGGTGAGATCAAGCTCATCTAGGTGAATAAAATACCCAGGGTAGATATAAGTCATATTTTTTTTTTTACAGGTACTCTGGTGATTTATAAAAGGGTAGGGGCAGCGCGCCAGTTTTAGGGTAAGGCAACCTGGGCAAACAGCCAGGACTCTCACCTTCTCCAAGGTTTGGAGTGACTGAATGTCAGTGGTGAAGACAGCGGAACTGACATGCATTTGGGGCTCCCATTTCATATTTTCTCAGGGGTCCTTGTCTGAGGGTAGAAGGCCGGGGTAGCATAGGCAGACCCACTATTATAGAGGAATGTCCATTTTAAATCCTTATTTTAATGCCTTCTCACTGCCTACTAGCACACAATGCATATCCCCATCCTTTCTCCCGACCTGGCCTCACTTTTACTACCAGCTCCCTCTGAAGATAAATATAATCCAGAGACTCAATCAGAGGGAGAGATATTCAAATAAAGTACAGAGTGACACAAATACATCCCTAGAAAGATGTGGATTGCAGGAAGCTTCCATCGTCGTCACTGATAGATTCATAAATGACGAATGTGCTAATATTGTGCTTGAGTTTCTAAATGACTTTCCTTTTCTCACTTAGCTCCATCTTTATGTCACTCCTGAACTCTTATTTATTACGCCATCAGTGAAATAAGCTCTCCAGAGGGATAAAATGCTTTTCTACATGATTATATTTATGCATATTGGATTGAGAATTGCAATCTGCCTTTATAGTCATACCGTGTATAGGAAGCTTGTGTCCTGAGCCCTTGGCTTATGTCTTTCACCAAAAACTGGCCCAGTGGGGGAAATTTGCTACATATGGGCTGGATTTAATTATATGGTTAAATTGAAAAGAGACCCATGTCTATTGAATTTTAAAACTTTTTTTTTCCAGTTGTGCAAGATTTCTTGTTATGTCTTGTTATGATGTAAAAGTTTGAATATCCTATGTTCGTATGAGTAGTGAATCTCTCCAGACAGGCAGTGATAAAAAAAATCCTGGCTGTTTTAAATCTTCAGCTCTCTATAATAATTTTTGGTTATCCTACCAACAGGGTCCTTCATGCAACCTGGTATATCTGCCCTGAGACTGCAAGTGGCAGTGCCAAAACACATCACACAGCCATGGCCCACCATTGACAGTGAGAGAAAAGTCTGTCCAAAGCAATGATGTGCAAGGGATAAATGACAAAAAGGGCAGAGTTCCTTTGGGTGTGCCTATGGCAGCATTTGGGTAAGACTGAGCATTTACCCTAACTGCTAGTACTAATAGGATATGCTAGGCTGGTGGCCCTGCAATCATTGACACATGCTGGGAACATATCACCAACTGATAACTGTTCAGACCCAACTATACTATGGCAAAGGGAAGTTTTCCAGTTTACCAAATGCTAAAGACCAGAAGTGAAATGCTGTAAGGTGTAAATCAGCATGTCACCATAAACCATGTCCTTCGGGATCACCCACCATGCCTACCAATCAATAAGGCACCGTGGTACACTTACCTAAAAAGGTTGTTTTTGTTTGCCCCCCAGACCAAATTTAGGTAGCAAAATGTCCTAATATATATCTCTGATGGTGATCACCTTATCTGATATACAGACGACCACTAGGAATATGACTAGTGTGGCTGTTCGGATTTGGGCTGATTACAAAATTGATCTGCATTCCCTACTTTTGTTCCAGGTAACCAAAGTTAGCTCATTCAACTTGCATAGCGAGCAGGAGGCTAAACAGGCTCACAGGCTTGCAGCCCACGATTTGTTATAGTTACAATCTCATAACTATTTTAAATTTTAAGCCTGTTATAAAGGTAAATATCATTGAGCATTCCCATAGGCTGTGGTTGAAGGGGTGGTCCTGTGCCTACCAACCACCATTCAATGAGAATGGTGCCTGCTGTAAACCTGGACAACAAGCTTACAAGTCTGATATCCACATAAGAAGCTAATGCCAATATCAGCCTGTTGTGTACAGGTAAAAGGATCACAGCTTCTCTTCAGCTTTATCTATTCCCATCACTGCGCATGGCAAATTAAAGCAACACTATATATGACATGCAAAACATAAAATATAAAGCAGTGTGTATTATATAAAAAACCCCATCAAACATGACTTTCATGGTGACTGTAATTTATAATAAAACCCAAACCGGGGGGCTGCATAGCTGCCACAGTCATAGTTAAAGGTCATGTGAGCATGGCACAGGTAAAACATTTGTATAAAGGATGCAGCTGCAAATATCACAAGCCTATCCACAACTTCAAATAGTTACCTGTCTCCTGCCTTTTAAACAGCTACAGTGCAAGTGTTCTTTAACAACTGGAACAGATCCTAATGCTAAGTATATTAAAATAAAGAAAGGAATATTACCAGTGACTAAGCATATCAATATTAAGGTTTTTTACAATCCCAGGAGATCTGACCAGTATAAAACTGCTGAAGGGAATAAAATGCAGAAAAAAGCTATTTTTATAATGAATTATTTATTAGCTCCAATTATATTTAAAAGGTCTTGAGGCACTGCGAGCCTGTTCTTCACCTTTCCCTGTTAGGTTTCCAAAATTAAAGGAGGATCGCACTGGGTCTATCAATCTCCAGTATAATAGAGGGGCACTGTATTGGTATTTTATCCAACAGTAATTTCATAGCAGATTTCAAGTAAGATATATAATCAATTTTTCAAAACAAGTCATGGATGAAATTAGCATACCAAATAAAATCTGTATGTGTGTCAGATAAGGAACTATTGTGGATGTACAGACAAGTTTTCTTCCTACTTTGACAATGACAACATGGCCAGATTGTCTCCTGGGCCCCCAAAATGCAAAAAAAAGGCAAACCCCAAGCATGGTATTTAAAGGATTGGTGTAGTTGATACAATGGGCCTGGTTCATCAAAGCCTATCATCAAGGACTTTCATGGGAGAACCTGGTTGATCCAACAAACTTGGAATGGATCTGGTCCAGTATTGCTCCTGGGTAATCCCAGGAATATCTTACATGATAGTCTATCTTCTTCAGTCTTACAGAGCTTTATTATATCAGGCCCATTGTTACCCTCCTAGTGTAGATGTAAACACGCCAGATGATCATTGTTTGAGACAAATGGTTGTAGTTGTCTCGAGTAAGAATCTGACGTGTGTACAGTACTCACATGTCGTTGTCGTTTGCCTTAGTGGATTCATGAATGGCGATTGGTAACGACTACTATGCATGCCCCCCCAAAAAATGGGTGCTGTACTTACTTTTGTTCATCTATCATCAAAAATGATCATAAAAGATTATATACATTAACATTAATGCAACATGTGTACATATCCTAAGGCTTCTTTTAGACAAGTGCCAAGTCATATTTGTAACCGAAAGCTTACAGCATCCTTTCTCAACCTTTGATCCCTGAGGATCAAAAGGTTGAGAAAGAATGCCTTGAAATCTTTTACAGGTCTTGGGGAACCCCTACAAAAAACAATTTATTGAGGTTAAGTGGGGTTTTAAAAAGCCTTTTACATTGTTGGTCAGTGAAATGAATGCCCCCTTACATATGTGACTAGAATGCCACTCTAGTAGACGATTTCAAAGATTGTTGGTGTTATGCAGCTGGCTTTCTCACATGGCTTTGATGAACTACATAGGCATCATCAAATGGAAGGTCAATTATCCAGGAACACCTAGAAATGTCCGGAGGAACCTTGGGGTTCAATGAAACTGTGGTTGAGAATACCTGGCTTACACATTGAAAGGAATACTGGCAATTAACTCAAAAACAAAAATTATTGTGGATCCAAGTATTAGGAAGCCAGTTAGATAAATTCCAATCCCTGGCTTTTAAAAAAAGTTCTCTGTTTATACTTTAATTCTGATTTACATAAAAAAACATGCTTTTTCATTTTTTTAACTTTTTTTTTCCATTTGTTTTCCATGTTGCTCCAGACTCCAGTCCTCCCCAGCAATTTTGGGGACATGAACACAGGCTTTGCAATTCACTTGAAAAGTCAGCAGCCACTGACAGATTATATTAAATACCAATATTTGATGCAATATTCTAACTATTTGGAACTAATGGAATCTGGCCAACATAGTTAAAATATTCATTAGTAAGTAGTGTTAAAAATAAATGTGATTGAAAGAAAAAAATGTAAAGTAAACATTTCAATCTTTTCAATGGTATAACTGCAGTGGTGTTAGTGCAGAGAGCAGCTGGTAACAATGTGTTACTGTGTTCCGAATTCGGTGTTACTATCATCACATGTGCTGGGAAGTGTTACTACGGTTTAGTAAAGCAGAGAAGTTGTAAGAGAAGAGAGGGAGAGAACATGTGGAATATGCCAAGTATAAGCATTAAGGGGGACTATAGTTGGAAGCTCTTGTATCAGGGGATATCATGTTTATGGATAGACACGAAGGGTGCATTGTTACTGCCCTGATGTGCGTCACGTATATTTTCCTACAACTGCGGAATACTATGGTTTGCCTTTTTAAAAATTGGAGTCGAGCTGACTCTATATTTACATTTTTTTTACTTTATTTTATCTAACATAAAGTTAGATAAAACGTCGTGTGTTCAACCCCGAATGGACTGACTAATTATTCTTCATCCAATGCGGCAACAAAGCCCTGTGTTTAGTGTGCAACGACACCGACAGCACTTTCAAGCGGTCGAATCTCAAGGGGCATTTTGATGCCAAGCACGCGCACATGTACAGAGACTACACCATGGATAAGCGGAAGACTGAGGCTGCTCGCCTGCAGTCATGGTTGAAAAAATTCTTTCCTTGGACACCTTGTTTCTTCTGGCCTAGTGTGCCTTCTTGATCTCCTGAAATGGCCTAGTAGTCAAAAAAGTTTGCCGGTTCCTGGTCAAGATGAAGAAAAATAGAAGTACTGGGATGTCATTACTGCAGAATATATTCCTACAGTCTCCAGTGCTGGATACATGATTGAGCATTTCCAGTCATGTCGGCAGCATTAAGAGATCCTAGAGAAAAGCTATCACAAGGAAAGGTAAAGAGGACCTGTACTGTAGGGGGTTTGTTAATAAAAATGGGCAAAGAACTAATCAACAGCATTGTCAGTGGCTCCCTGCAGCTGTTTTTTTTACAATGCCTTGCTCTGCACTGTGTTATCGTTTGTAGCTTGATATCCTGAAAGACTAGGAGGTCTGATATTAGTGGGGGTGGGGGGGGGGTTACTTTACTGGGCCCTGATCAAAAGAGCTTGACATTTGCAATGCTGAAACATTTAGATATGGGGGAAGGGAAAGTTTACTCATAATGGGGTCCAGAAATTTCTGATAGCAGCCCCTGGAGGCAGGGGTTTGCTTCCCTATGTCAGAGCTCCCCCCTCCTTCCTGATTGTCTAGTGTTCAATGGGCCGGATTTATTAAAGCTCTCCAAGGCTGGAGACAATATACTTTCTTCGGTGAAGCTGGGTAATCCAGCAAACCTGGAAGAGATTTCTTCAAAGTAATTTGCTATCAAATGTTTTGAACCCTAAACCAGATCCATTTCGTGCTTGCTGGATCGCCCAGCTTCAATAATGAAAGGAATCCTCTCCAGCCTTGGAGAGCTTTAATAAATCAGGTCCAATGACTGAGGGCAAATATTCAAATAGCTGCAGAATAGGTAGATGAAGCAAAGTAAATTTATTGAGTACAGAAGAAGCTGGGAGATCCTTGCATTGTGAGTTCTCAGGTACAGCTTTCCCCTCCAGCAAGGGGAACATTGACCAGCACAGTAATGCCTGTGAGAGTGGAAGTAAGATGCTGCAATGGCTTAGCAAATATCACCACACAGTAGAAAATTCCTCTAAACAACACTCACAGAGTGAAGCTGCACAAGGAGCCAGTCAGGAGGGCTACTGAACAAGTAGTTCATGCTGATAAAAAGAGTGGAAACGAGATGAGTAATTTGCTTCCCCTTTCACTTTTCATTCACATGTTGGTTGAGGGTAAAACCTATATTTGCATGTGAAATTGCAGCAGGGAATGACCAATTTTCTTACCCTCCAAGGCATGACTGTGCTGTGTGGTAAAGCTGTGTAAATCCCATACCTGGAGAGACAGATATACAAATCTTGTTGATGGATAAAAAAAAAAGCCCCTTATGTATATTTGTCCATTTTCCGGGAGTTCAGTGTAAGATACTTCCGAATGCATGTCAGGGACTGCTAACCCTGCAGTCTGCCTGAAAACATGAACAATTTATGTGTTAGTGAGTGTAAGCTGCAGATACCAGACATAATTACAGCATGAGAATGAAGCAAACATGACCCAGCTGCAATGCATATTTCTTGGCTGCACCGGCTGGCATCCACACCAGTTATCATCTTCCGAATTTGGCAATAATCCGACCGTGGAATAATAGATGAGAGGATTGCGCTGCTGTTTTATTTTCACTGCCAAGCAAAGTTCTCACATAAAAAAGCTGAAAAATATCCTTTATGGCCATGTTTAGGATGTACTTTGTGGACTTGGAGACCAGACAAAAATATGCATAATAGATGAATTTATTCATTTATAGGGAGCATTTAAATGAAAACAAAAAAAATCTGCAAGCAGTCGGTCAGAGCGGCGGGAATGTTTTATGTATTAATGGAATTCATAAATGTTCTCAATAATGAAGAAGTAAAATGCAAAACCCGGAGATATTTATTATCCTATATTTTTTTAACACTCACAGTGGGAACTAGAAATTCCACTAACAGGCGATGGAATCCTGCAAACAGCTTACATTTGTAAAACAGGTGTTTAAATTTTGGATCACAGCGCAGTATGGCGTTCAGACTAGTGGTTTTGCAATCAATTTTACTCCTCAAAGCTATTTGTACAAAATGGAAAACACTGGACTAAATTAGTCCAATAACATGGTCTGTATCGTTCGGGGACTGTTTGCTGCCCCTGCTGCCTCCACACTTGGTGCCCTTGGCTAATGCAAAAAACTTGTGCAAAATAAAAAAAAACAATCTGCTTTTGCAAATGCCTAAAAAAGACAAATGGTACCCACCTGTTACCCCTCCTAATTTTTAATATAATTTTACGCACATGGTTTTGAGTGGTGTCACTGCTCAAATCCACTTGCAAAACATGAGTAACATTGGATTTAATAGGCCTGATTTATTAAAGCTCTCCAAAGCTTGAGATGATACACCTTCATCAGTAAAGCTGGGTGATCCAGCAAACCTGGAATGGATGTCTTCAAAGTCATTTGCTTTTTCCTAGCGAATGTTTTGAATCCATGACCAGATCCATTTCAGGTTTGCTGGATCACCCAGCATTGGAGAGCATTAATAATTCAGGTCCAATAACTGGGGGTAATTATTCAAACAGCTGCAGGATAGGTAGAGGAAGCAAAGTCAATTTATTGAGTACAGATGAAGCAGGGAGATCCTTGCATTGTGGGTTCTCAGGTACAGCTTCCCCTCCAGCATGGGGAACATGGATCAGCAAAGCAACGCTGTCTACAAATTTCCATGTGAGAGTGGAAGTAAGATGCAGCAATGGCTTAGCAAATATCACAACACAGAAGTAGAAAATTCTTCCAAACAAAACTCATTATCCTTTTTTTGACAGGCAGTAGGAGGTGTCAACATTGCCATGTATTTTTGTGACTTTACATACAGCATCCAGGGGTGGTTTGCTTCCCCTACTGCCTCCATAGACTTGAATTGGTGCCATTTTCAAATGTTTTAAACGCTTTGTGCCAAAAAAGGAACTACTTTGTTGGGTTTCTGGGAATTCCTGAAAAAGGTGGTCACCACCTGTTACCACTTTCAAGTGCTAGTACAGACTAGTGGTGTTTGCAAGCTGTGTTAAGCAGTTTTTCTGCTTGAAGCCCCTTGCAAAAAATGGATAACAAATGGGTCCCTTCATTATCCCTTATTTAATGAGCAGTGGGAGGCGTCAAGACTACTATGCAGTCTTTTGGGACACTACATGTAGCATGCAGGGGTGGTTTGCTGCCCTTGCTGTCTTCGTGGACTTGAATTGGTATTACTTGGAAATGCTTAAAAACTGCGCTGCTAGGATTTTAAAAAGTACCTGAAAAAGAAAAGACCCCCTGTTACTGCCCCAAGAGCATTTTCGGACTAGGGGTTACTGCCTAAATCTGATTTCTAAATCTAATAATTTTTCTTTATTGAGGTGGTAGGATGAGGCACTATTACACGATTTTTGGGATTCTACTTTTAGCATCCAGAGGCAGTTTGCCACCACTGCTGCCTCCATAAAGTTAAACTGGTACCAATTGGAGATGCTAAAATACTTTTGTGCAGAAAAAGAACCTTATTAACCTTTTTTTGGCAAATGGTAAGAAGTGGTTAGCCTCCATAGACCTAATTGGTGCTGCTTGCAAATGTTTAAGGAACTGCGCTGCTAGGTTTTTTCAACCACCTAAAAAAACAAGTAGTTACCACCTGCTACCAGTCTCTAGTGCCTAATATTTTACATTTACCACCCAGGGGTGGTAAATGCTGCAGATAAATACTGCTAATCCGAAATTAACCTAATGTGTGAACCATGGGGAAGTTGATTTACTCATTTTCTAATTGAATCCTATTGAAAAATTTTGTCAATTTTGTGTAAAAATTTGGTAAATTTTGGGTAGAAACATTTATAAATACCGTAGTTCCCCAAGACTCCATGGGGTCTGATAAAGCAGAGAATCTGACATTCACTGTAATCCCCTGGTGGAGAATCTTTCAGGTCCATGTGTTTTAATAGCAGTAAATGATTTTCCACCATGCAATGGTAAAATGAACGTCAGATTCACTGCTTTTCTAAATAGACCCCTGTGTGTAAGATATCAAATAACACCAAGGTTTAATTTGGTCTGCTAAATCAGAGTAAGTATTTTCAGTAAAGGAGAGAAGACAGTACAAGTGTGCCGGACTGAAGGGAAGGGAGGGAGGGCAGATTGAGAAACACATTTAATGGGAGAAATCTCATTGCTGACCTCTTTTTAAAAAAGCTAGTTGCTTGGCCTTTCAAAAATTTTACTTTTACACACCTAAAACATGCAAACAAGTGAAGCTGCAACTGCACATCTGCAGATACAACATCAAGGGGATCAGCCATTATTTAGGAAGAAGGTCAACACTGATATCCCCATATTTCTTCAATGTCAGGTTCCCTTTTCAATTCACATTGTATTTATTCTCAGGGAATAATAGGGATCAGATTAGATATCTCCGGGGACAAAGTTTGCCAATAATGGAGCCTCTAAATCTGGAGTACTTCTTTGCAGACGCTTGGAAAGGAAGCATCATAAATTGCTGCGCAGTGATATAAGGGACAGTTTGACCCTCGGCGCAGTGACACCGGCTGTCTCCTCCTGTAATAAATAAGACTATTAGAAACAGAAAGAGGAAAAATGGAAAAAGCAGCTCGTGTTTTATTTCTCTCTCTTGAAAAGAAGAGTTTTTTTTAAATTGTTTCCTCCTTAGTTCCATGTTCGTTTTTTTTTTAAACAGGTTTTCTAAATGGAGAAAATTGCTTTACTCGTTTCACGGGAGAGAAATTTGCTCCATTTAGCTTTGTGTCACAAAACCTAGCTGTACATTTAAAGAGAACCTGTCCTTTCCTGACAATAAAAGTTGACAACACAAAGGAACCTTGGCTATTAAAATTTAGTCTGTCACCAGCCTAAAAAGAAAACAAAAGCATAGAAAAATCAAGTATTTTAAATGATACTTGCAACACTTTTTACTTTTATGTACGTTTTATGCACTTGCATTGTGTTTTTGAACTAGTCACCCCTTCCAGAAAGAGTCAGTTCTCTAGCACAGCCCCTTCATATATATATGAAGCCCCTTCATATATATATGAAACACATATATATATATATATAAAACAGTTCTCTCATTTGTGGGAACAACCATTTTTTTTATTTGCATAGACTCCACAGTTCTGTTTCAAACAGGTACCTTACATACATATTTCTATAAACCAATTTTTTTCCCCTAAAAATGCCACTAGAAAAAGATTATTGGTTTATATTAGGGTAACACCGGTAGATGGTGCTATGTCCTCATGTAAAGTGTGTTACAAACTCTTGCTGTCAGAGACATGAGTTTGTTACACACTTTACATGAAGACATTTACTGGTGGCCAACAACAATTCACAAATGATCATTTGACCCATCATAACCATCTGAATAGTACAAAATACTTTAATCTGGTGACAAAAAGGGGGAACATGATATACAGATGGATCCCATGTGATTTTAAAGGTTTCTTTTTAAAATAAATCATTTGAAAATACCACACCATGGATGTATTATTCGCATTATTTTTATTGGCATTTTTGTTGATTGCAGTTTTGAATATTAGCAGTGATGACTGCATTTTGTGCCCTGGGTTTATACTCGAGTCAAAGTATTTCCTTTATTTTAAAGTAAAATAAATATGCGGAAGCATATATGGTTTTTTTTTTATTTCATTGCACACAACTAGCCTCTCACAGTGTTCTTTAGAAGTCAGATAGAGCCCGCTTCATTTCTTAGCTGGTGGACACAGCTGAACTTTTTCTGGTTTATTACAGGAGCAAGATCAACAGGTTTCTTCTGTACTTGCTGAAAATATTCTTACCCTTAAAAATGAAAACTAAGGGCCCTATCTATATGGACTTGCAAACTCCAATATATGAAATTTTTGTTCATGGGTTTCCCTTCGCCTTCCTTTCAGATCTGCTACATGCTCATTTTAGTCCAGGATGGTTAGTAGAATGCCCCTGGCCCATCCTATGATCTTTTTACATTCAGCAGCCTCTGCATGTCAATGCCAATCTTTGGGCAGATTGAAGGGTAGAGAAATGGACTACGCAACTCCATTTTTTAGAAAAAAATGTCATATCATTTTGGATGAAAATTAATGTAAAAGCTTGTCAGTCTCATCTCTGTCTTTCTGTATCTGAATTAACAGCCCATTTAGAAATTCACTCCGCCGGCTCTTCTTCTCATTATAACTGGTAACTACATAGCTCCAGCCCAAATCCTTCCATTCACATTATAGTAATTAAGGAAATGGCTGTATAATTAGTGAGTGCTCATTATTTTATCTTTACCAGCTATGAATGTGATGTATAAGCCGATGGCCAATAGAAGAGGTCCTTTTTCCTCTTTTCTCTGTCTAGAAGAGGCGAGAGCTTTGAGCGTCTTCCTAGATAAAGACAGACAATGGCTCAGACATTAGACACATTGTTGTCGCATGAAAATACAAACTTGGGGCAGCTAATGGGAGGACAGAAAATTGTTAACCAGAATTATGTATACCATTTCCAAAAGGAAAAAAAAACAAAATTTGTATTTGAACCATGTGTTATCTTATATGATAGACATTTCATTTACATTGTAGACCTAGCAACATGGTTTCAAAATAACTATGACAAAGGCTGTCATGTGTTTGTAGCCATTTCAAAAAATTGGATTTTGTTTATTATTTTTTTTCAATTTATAGTCCTGGCAACTTTGTTTTACTCCCATTCACATCAGTCTCTATTCCACAAGAGCTCACAATCTAATTTCTCCAACAGTCACAATCTAGTTCCAGTTTGCAGAGAAGCTGATTGCTTAATTTTTGGATTATAGATGGAACTTCCTTAGACATTTCTGTGTATATCTTAGGCTATGTACATACGTCAAATAATTCTCACCTGATATGAACAGTTGGGCTCATCTCATCCAGCATCATTCATGGATCTGCCCTGAAGAATCCATGAATGACAGACATGAATGAAGATGAATGTCCACAATAGAAGTGAAGGGAGATGAGCTCAGCTGGGTGCCACTCACTCATTCTCCCCCCTCCCCTCCCCGTATGTACAGCGCTCGTTCATTCATCTTTCAGTCTTTTGACACTGGAAACTATCATGAAATATTGTTTCCAATGAAAATATGCGTAAGCAGCCTAAGAAATGAAAAAACAAAGTACCGACATATCTGTGCTATTTTCTGTCCGAACCTGCCTGCTTGTGTTTTGGATGGTGGCAGACTGGTAAAGGAGTAGAAAAAAAGCAGAAAAAAGCATCCCCGGTGGCATCTAAAACAAGAACTCTAATGCCAGAAGGCTGCTTGTTGCATGTGCTGGATCTGATCACAAAAATAGGAGATTGCGAATAAGCAAACACACAAAAAGAAGCATCAGCAGTAGCTTTAGAACTACTAATAAAATCACATCTAATTAGACTTTATATTTACATACGACATGATATAAATAAGACAATTAAATCAATTAAATACATCATAAGTGAATCCTATCAATCAAGCAAAATGTGTTCAAAGTGTCAGAGTCTGACATGTGTATCCTGCAAGGAATCTCTGGTCTCATCCCAGAGATCTAACATACCCCTTGCTCAGTCAGAGCTTGGGTAAACCAATCTGCATGAAACACAAGCTTTCTTTTAGCATACATATCTGTATGATTCAGCAAAAGCTATGCCAGACTTGTTAGAGGTACCTGGAATGTTTTGAGCTGATTTAATATGAAGGTTCAATTTGCTTTAAAATAATGGTAAAGACAAGCAGTGAAAATACTTGTATGTGAATCATTATTATCCAGTATTTATATAGCGCTGACATAGTACGCATAGCTGTACAAAGTCCATAGTCATGTCACTAGCTGTCCCTCAAAGGGGCTCACAATCTAATGTCCCTACCATAGTCATATTTCCTTAATACAGTTTAAGGTCAATTTTGCGGGATGCCAATTAACCTAACTGCATGTTTTTGAAATGTGGGAGAAAACCAGAGTACCCGGAGGAAACCCACACAGACACAGGGAGAACCTGCAAACTCAACGCAGATAGTGTCCTGGCTGGGATTCAAACCTGGGACGTAGCACTGCAATGGCCAGAGTGTAACCTTTGCTCTACAGTGCGGCCCATAATCACAATCATCCTGTTTGGCAGGAATTCTATTTCAGTAACTTCCTGATTCAGACATTTGTGCAAGATAACACAATCAGGTGCTGGACCTTCCTGCAGACTTCACTGCAACTTAAGCCCCATACAGAAGCCAGGACAACATCAGATGACTGTTGCTGAAAACAATGTTTTTTGATTGTTTCAAATGACAGATGAATGTCACTGTTTTGTTCTATGGAAAGACAGGGAGAGGTTAAGCAAGAGGCACCCACTGCACTCTTCTCCATAATAAAGTGCAGCGGGCATCCCTGCTTGGTCATTTGTCAAACTGCCAGGGTGAATTGATGAACGATGTCAAGGGGACCACTGTACAAACAGCAAACTTTCACCCGAGATTGTCATGAATGTTTCTCTAGAGCAATATGATCAGGTCCAGGACTAGCTCTAGTTTGTAATTGAACAATCATGTAGTTCCAATAATACTTAAACTCTGCATACAGGTGCACTATGATCATTTCATATATGTGTGCATGCATATATCATAACAGTGCAGTCATCAGGGGTGTAGTGGGGTGGGCACGGGTGGGAACGCTGTGCCCTTACTTTTTTCGGGAATGGGCACTCATGCCCACTCTTATTTTGCAAAGAAATTTTTGGTGGTCTGCCGCTCTGGCCGGTCTGCCCCCCCTCCCCCCCGTGGGATCAGGAAAAGGACCCTGCAGGGGTCTCCTGTATGGAATTGTAGGCTCAGGACAGTGGGCGAGTTCTCTCTCTGAACACAACCTGCCCACTCTCCCATTGCAGGCTCAGACAGTGGGGGAGGCATGTTTACATAACAATGATGCGCATGCGTGCTCGCCATGGATAGTAGCGTGACTCCGCTTTTTTTTATTTGTGACTACACCTCTGGCAGTCATCTGTGCTTCCACCTTCTGTTAGTGTGCTTCCAGCTTTGGACTGAGAATGTGGGCACTAGAGCTGGTTGTATGTAAAATGGGTACAATATAAAGCAACACAATACATAAGTATTTTATTGATACATTGCTTGAATAAAATGCATTTTTTTACTTTCAGAGTTTAGCTTTTTATATTTGTAGTATAACTTTTAATTCACTTTTTTGTATACATTGTTTTACTGTTTTATTGGAAAATGGAAATTGTAAATAATTTGATAAATAATATAAATTTTCATACCTGCATGCTTCAGTTCTTTTCTCATACTTGTGATCTAAAACAAGTGTTGGAATCTGGGATTTTTTTTCAGTGAGTCCTTGATGAAACTTCAGTGCACTTGATATAAATGTAGCAAATCTTCATCTTGCAGTACAGAACAGCTGGGGTCTAATAGCAGTGGAAATACGATTTCACAGATCCGGCAATTTAACTGAATACACTTTCCAAATACCTAAAAGGAGAAATCACCAATATATGGAAGTCTCATCTATTAAAGCTTATATAATGTTAAAGAATTAGAGAACCAAGTCTTAGGAATCAGCCAAGATATAACTTTTTTTTGACACTACCTGCTTAATCTTGCCTGGAAAATGTCAAAAAACTCCAACACAGGTACGCATAAGTTCATTTATCCAATCATCATGGGTGAAGATTGTTTCTAGGAAGAAGAAAAGAAGGGAGATGGAGGCGCCCATTTCTTCTTTTATTCTACATGGACAATTCATGGATTGTAACCTGCTCACATGCATTTTTATATCTGTCCTCAATGCTGTTGGATATATTCCTGTCTGGTGAAACCATTGTCACTGAGGGCAAATCTCCCTAAGGGAGCCCAAGAAAGCAGTACAAGGTTCACAGAGGTTCCAATCTTTGCCCATTCCATGTCCGTACTAGACATACACTTTAAATAGATTAGAATTAGGCTCCTGGGTGCATGCAGGAAAAGTCAGATGGCTGCATTTACCTAATGTGACAATGAACCCTTCTAATCTACTATAAAGTAGAAATCTAAATAACAGCCTGTGTTGTCTAAAATAATAATATAATTTGGGTTGCACACTTTTTGGAAACCCAGTTTTCTTATTCAGACATGGAAAGTTATAGAAGCTTATTTCAAGAAGGAAACTTTGGGTTTTTGGGTACTTCAACAAAGTTTTCCAACTTGTACCAAATTTTGTGTATCACACACTGAGATTCTATAACCTGCTGGAAAATGTCCATGCAATGAGGTCAGTCTTTTGTAAATGAGGAAGGAAGAAATACAGTATATCATCTATGGCTCCAATTCTGTCTATTGGACAAGAAGTAATGGCGCACCCCATCCCCACTTAGGACAAGTGTCTTACATCTTATTATTCTTCCAGGTTATCTACCCATCCATGGCCAGTTATGATAACATTCACAATATGTGATACAATGTTAATAACAACTTTTTTTTTTTGTTGAGTATATTTGGTGTGTTTTGACATTTCCATACGGCATGTTTTAATTTTAATTTTTCCATTGTGTGTAATATTAGCTTCTGTGAGGATAACGAGCTGTCAATGTTGGCATTCAGCTGGAGTCTGGCTCTTAAATCAGCTTTGTTCACAATCTTGTGTCTTATTTCCCCACTGATGTTGGCGTTCTCTGTGGAGCCCAGCAGAAATGGCAGCATATGTCCACGCAGTATGGTTAGTGTGTATCTGTAGAGTAGGGGAAGAAATTCTAAGCCCCTAATACGCAGTTTTAACTCTTTATACTGTTTATATGTATTTTGTAAGGTGTGGGTGTTTTTATTATTTGTAGCTTCATTTACCCCAACAAGATTCCATCAGAATGAAAGTAGACCTGTCAGAGAGGAGACATATGGATTGCCACTGCTTCTTCTTGATGTCTCTATCAACAGAATTTTTGAATCTTGTTCTGGATCAGTGATTCAGAATGGAATTTCGTGATAGGTAACTAGAATTTCAGAAAATATTATTTAATTATTATTTTATATTTAAATTGGGCCATTGTCCTTAGTCATTGGTAACAATACATTAACAGTTCATACAAATACAATATGGGCATCCAGCAATAGAGAAGAATAAATGCATAGATGAAAATTGCAAATTTTGGAAATGACATCCAACAATACAGTCACATTAGATGAATCTGTTATAGCAAATACCAAAAAAATAGGGCATGGTCCCTACTATTGTGAGCTTACGATCCAAAGGAGAAAGTGGTTGAAACACCAGTAAGGTGTTAAAAACTGAGCAGAGGATCCAGAAGGTTCTTTGACAGCTGGTGTAGGGTGAAAGCAAATGTACCAACATGTCTTCATAGTATTTATGACAAATGGTATGCTTGTTTGAAGATATATTTTTTAAGGGTTCTTTAGAAGGTTTCAAAGATCGAAGCATGATGAACGTGATGCTGAATAAAAGTCCTAAAGGAAGGGTAAAACTTCTGAGATGTGATGGATATGAATGTATCAGAAGGTGATCCTGGGCTGGAGACAAGGTAATTTCATAAGCAGAACACGGATTGCAGAGAGAATGTTAGGGAGGAGACCGGATATGAAGTGAATTAAAAATGAGACTTGGATACTTTTGCTTGTGTGTTCAAAGAGGGAATTAGCAAAGAGGGGTGATATCTAAAGCGTGGAAGGAGAAAGAGATGAGCAGAGGAGGTTCAGTAAAGATTTGATTGTTACCAACCTTTTGTTTGGTAGGTTACAGACCAAAATGTTGCAGTAGTAAGAAAGGCTATGACCAAGGCATTAACCGAATATGACAGCCAACACATTTCTGGGTTCTTAACAATTTTTCTCTTCATGGGTTTAGATACTGGATATTTATTTGAAGAGACTGAACATACCAAAAAAGTATATATTGAACTGATATACAATTAGCACAGATAATAAAATGTACAAAATGAAGAAGCAGTATATACAATATCTAAGCTTTATTGATAACCCCAAAACACATCAACTGTTGTATTCAGTTACCTTTTTAAAGTTTTCTTAGAGTCATTTCAGTTCAATCTCTATGTAATTTTTTTATTAGTTCTACACTTAAGGAAACCAAACACAACCAATTTGGCAAGAGAGTCTTATGAATTGGTTTGTGTAAAAAAGTGGTGCTATTTAAACATAAATATAAAACAATATAAAAATTCCACAATATAAAGAAAAGTCCCATGAGAACAAAATCACAGGATAAAGAAGTCCAAATATCCATTCACTCACTTGATCTGTTGGACTGTGTACCTTATAAGTAGACAGACATATGCGCCTATGTTGTGCCTTTCAGGGGTTAATGTTCCCAACAATTAGCTATGATTTGCATCTGTCCGCTCTACACTGGTACCACGAGGTACCAACTTTAAAGACAAGCATTAGAATGTGCTCCAGTTTCACTATTAGGTGATTCGTATTTTGCTCCTCCAAATAATCAAAGATAATTCTTTGATTATTTGGATTCGCATTCGTTTGGTTCATGCAAGAAATCATACTGGATGACAAGATCTCATGTTCCACTGCATACACACAATCCCAAATATCAACTAGATGTACCTTCAAATGGTGAAATCTAAAATGGTGCAGTACGTATTTTATTGGTAAAATCATCTAAAATGACAATTATAAAATATTGGCCAATTATTCCTAAAATAAAGCCCAGTTTTACAAAACGAGCCAAAGATTCAAATTTCAATGTAACTCCACCTGTCTCTGATGTAAAGGCATAAACTATACCCATCCTGAAAAAGCCTATTGAGGGGAAACGTGTAGGATGGAGTTTTGAAGTCTTAGGTGTAGACTACAGACCAAGATGTAGAATTAGGAATAGACTATGACCAAGGCATGTACAAGCATTTTAATAGCAGCCGTGGACAAGGGATGGGTACCAAATATTTTATTAAGAGAGGTCGCTCGCAGGAGGTCATTAAAAAAAGCATGTTCAGTAGAATATTAGTTCCAAGTCAAATTTTACACCCAGGTATCATAGTTGGTGGGTTATAAATACTGTGATGTTATATATCTGTGTAATAATTGTTGTGAAATAATGGTTGTGAAATGACAGGCTATATTTATTCCATGACAGATTTGCTTTAAAGACCAATTTTCCAATTGCTCTCCAAACAAATTCAGTTTTGTATTCTGCAAGGTATATGCTTGCTACTTATTTTTCAAGGACACCAATGGTTATTGTGAGATATTTTCTTTAGAATTCCAAGATTCAATTTAACTGGCTGTTACGTCCATGTTAACAACATATTAAAGTGTCAACCACTCTGAATCCCATATGTGAAAAAATTGAGGAAGAACAATTGACCAATTTACCTGCACGTTTGTGATAACAGCCAGGAGGGAAGACATAGAGGAAAATTTCTGTATTCTGACTTACCTCCCTTTCCCTTCCATTTACATAGCAAGAAGATGAAACCTTTCTCACTCCCTATATCAGACTTCTTGGTCACCCAGCACTGTATCGTTCAAGGCACGAAAGAGAAACCAATGACTTCTTTGTTGCAGATAGGAAAGTGATGCATCAAAGTGCAAGCACAAAAGCAAGGGGGTTCCTCACAATACACTATTGTGAGCCAAGGTTTTGAGTTCACTTATAACACTTTACAGCTGCAGCAATAACACATATAACAATGCTGCCTTCCTGCGTAGAACTAAATGATTGTTGTCTCTTCTTGGTGTTAATTTGCACTTTGTTTTATTAATAAATATTGCTGAAGAAACATTGTGCCATTTCCTTTATGCTGCATCATAACACTTATCATGACTTGGTGCCCTAACATGGTGCCAGTGCCTTAAATGTTGCCAATAGCTTCATGAGTAGAGTATTACAATTCTCATATTGGACATGTCATGCTGCCTTTCCTCTCACTTGCCAGGAAATTGAATAGGGCATGACCATGACATAACTCGTACTTAATTTTAGAATGCCAGCAAAAGTTTACTAATAGATTTGTCTATGAATTAGGACTAAAATCATTGCAATATGCTGCACGGTAGCACCATTATTGACCAGGGCTGTTGTGTTGGACTAGCATAAATACTTTATGACAAACCTATATTGGTATAGCCATTATTGGTCACGGCAAAGCTTCCTGGACCAGCTGCAAAATATATTTAAATGACAGGTAGGGAGGTTCTGGGCACCACCAATCCTTCTTGTACACAAACTACTGAAGTGAATGTGAGTATGGTATACAGGGGTGGGCTTATACGATTCTTTCTTTGTTTTGCATGGGCACAGTACAGGTTCAATTTTGACAGATATACTGTGAGTTAGAAGGCTTTTCCAGTTTACAAATTCCCACCCTCCTTTTCAGTATTCAGATTTGATGGTAGAACTTCAGTGGGAGCAACTTTCCATGACTGCATTAAAATATTTTTTTTGCATTGTGTCCCATGTGGATATGGGTGGCTAGTCGGTGGCTTTGAAATTAGTAAGAGGATAGGGTGTTAGCCTTTTGTTATTGTGTGCTAACGGTTCATGTATGGCTGGCACAGAAATTGTTGTTTGTTGGTATGTCTTTGTGAAAATCAACTCAACTGTGTCCTTGCCCTTTCCAACCTAAGCAATTTCATTCCGGTGATTTGAGAGGTCATTTCAGTATTTGTGCCTATGCTTTGTAGCAGTCATGTTTTTTGTGACTGATAAAAATAAAATGCATAGCAACGAAAAACAGTAATGTGTGGGCATCTAAAGCAGGGTGAGAAACTCAGATTTATTTTTTCAGCAGCATCCCCCTCCCCCTCAACATTCTCATAAATTCACTTCTTTATCAGAACTCATTTCTCATTAGAAGGTATAGTCACATTCTTGCAGAAACTGGAAAACAAATCAATCAAAAAAGTATAGAGAGATTAGTACCCAAAACAAAGAAAATTCAATTAGCATAGACAAAGGCCATGTAAGAAAAAAGATCAAAGTCTGAAACAATAAACACCATTCTGGTCTAAACACTTGAAGATAATGTATCCTGCCTTTATTACCATAGCAAGAATACTTAATTACAAAAAAACTGTGAAAACTATATATGTATGTAAAGCTCATCTTAAAAGGTCTGCCACTCACCCCAATCCTCCCACTCCTTGTTATCCCAACCCATCCCATTTGTTGTTCAGTCTTCTTTCTTTGAGAAAGACAATATATTCACCTAAAATCACTTTTCCAGGTCAAATTTAACCTTTTTTTTTACATTGATTGCCATGTTCCTGAACATGGTATTCTTATCTTGATCATTGGGATGCTAATAAGCTAAAAACAGATGCAAAAACCTTGTTTGGCATCAAAATCCTGTCTTACCACCCATTCTTTATTTTAAATGATTTTTTTAACAACATTATGCTCAGGGGCTTTGCCATGAATTTTAACTTGAAAAGTTAGGATGAATTTTGAATGAAAAGCTGCTGCTGGCCTAAAATTGTTCCCAATCACATGTTTTTTTATTTTCTTTCCTTTTGAGACATGGTCCCAAATGTGCTCCTGTAGGTTTCTGGTTTTGTTGACAATACTATGTTCATTGGCTTTTATAAAGCTTACCTAAACTCGAAATTTTTACTGTACATAAAAGCGTAGACAACCCCAAATGAATAAACCTCCTAACAGATCAATGAATCTTCGGGATTAGCTTTCAGTAAAGATAGGTGTGGGAAGAACCATAACCATTGGATTAGTCTTGCTGGGGGGAAAGGGGGGGTTGAATAGGCTTACTGTCAAGATTGACATTTAACCCCCTTCTCCAGCCATGGAAGAGGAGGAGATGGTGATGCTCACTTTTTAGGTACAGTGGTTTCTCAAGTTGTCGATGCTTGACTCTCCAAAACCAAATCTTTCGTTAACCTGTCCTGCCACCATCCTCCGTCTTTCTCACACTATAAAGTGTTGGGGTTAATGTAGGAATTTAGGATGCCCACTTAGCAAAGTGAATTACCATTATGTAAAGGATTAGTTCACTTAGCTTAGTGAATTTTGGAAAAACTATATCCAATCAAAAGATTGAAAAGTAAGAAATGTACAAAGCTTCATTTTTACCTGCATATGATTGGATAAAGTCAGCAGAGCTTTACCACATTCATGCTCAGTGAATTACTCCTTGCAGTGTGATAGTTCACTTTGCAGAGGGAAAAGGCTAAGCTCCATTAGTAAATAACTCCCATTGTTTCCGATCTGTTCTCTAGTCTTGAGCTAAGAAAATACTTGACAGTTTTAGAGTTTGGCAGCCTGGATACAAATGAAGATTAGCACTACAAACATATGCTACCTTGTGAAATTCTTGCTGTATACAAGGCTTAGAAAATTGGAGTATTTTTCTTGTCATTGTTTTATCTACATTAAGAATTAGGAACAGGTGTGCCTGGTGGGAAAAAATGCAAACTTTATAATCGTAATGTTTATACAAAGTGCTATACATATATTTATAAATGTCAAAAAATAAAAAAAACATATATAGTAAAAGAAATTCTGTAAAAGGTAATTCCAGGTGACAGATGACATCAACGTGTAACTTATTATATTAAAAAATAGTTTTTCTATAAACTTTGGATTGAGTAGGGAAGTTTTAGAACCTTTGTCAGGTTTTTAATGCTGTTTGGTTTGTTTTTAACTATATATTTGTTTTTTTAATGTCCTTCTTTTCAGTATGTTTCTTCAGCATTCCCATTTGTTTGTAAGATATCCGAAATTCTACTTAGTAGTTTTTAATCCAAAAGACATCTTTTTGTTTTTAGAAGGAAACAGCTTACTTAAAGCAGAACTACAGCCAATAATAAGACAAAATAAATACTATTTAAATAAATAAATACCAAAATCAGCTTTTGCAACAATATTCACCTTAAATCAAGAAAGTTTCTCTGCAGTACTTGTTTAGTGCCACTAGATGTACTCTGTCTGATGGCAGGGATCAGCCAATGCATATCATGTAAACCAATGTTTCTCAACCAAGGTTTCTCCAGGGGTTCCTAGGGGTTCCTTGAGCAATGAGCAATTTGTGACACTCGAGTTAGGATCTTTTTGCCGTTCGGTAAGGATGGCATTCTTCCCAATTACCAGCAATGTAAGAGACATTATTCTTAATGACCACCACACTACTGTACTATGCTGCTTTTCATTTGTGCCTTTTATATCTATCTGGAGTTCTGCTTGTGCACATTAGCCATTTACTCTAGCATATTAAAAAAAAATTAGGAAAAAGTTAAAAACTTTGCAAAGAGTTGATCAAAACCTATCATGGCAGGGTCATTAGATATTATTTTATTTAAAAACTAAAATAAAAAAATATGTTTCTTATACAATATTATTATTATTATTTTTTTTTGTATTTTTTGTGTATTAGGGGAGCCAGTCTCTGCAGAGCTGTGTGTGGATGAGCCCCCTGTCCAGCTGGTGTGTAAAGTTCCCTGCAGCCTTGACTGCGTCATTAGTGAATGGTCAGAGTGGTCACCGTGTTCCCGTTCCTGTTCCACAAAGAATGCCGAGGGGAGGCAGAGCAGGACCAGGTCAATTCTGGCCTATCCTGGAGAAGGTAGACAAGTTTACTTTTATAAGGTTTTTTACTACTGTGATGAGCTGCAATGTGTAGAACCCTTTGTAAGCAGTCAAAGCAGCTTTATGTGCCAACTGGAGCTACTAGGTATGCCAGTCCAAATTAAAACCTCTTTTCTCCGAAATCATCCATTCTTTTCATCTGATCTGGGGGTCTCTGTGGGGAATTGTGCTTTTTAAAGCATATCAAAATAAAAAAGCTAAATATTTAATACAGACTATTCAGTTTATTATTCCTTGGATGTGGTGGCTGCACAGGTTCTTTTTTTGACTTAATTTTCACCTATGGTCCTGCCAGTTCCACAATGCTCATCTATTGTTATTGGTATTATTAACTTGTATTTATATTGCTGGCATATAACGCAGCACTTTACAAAGTAAAGTCCCTTCCATAGTCTTCCATAGTCAAATGTCATTACCGCAGTCTAAGCCAATTAATCTTACTGTCCTGTATCTTCAGAGAAGCAATTTTGTCACTTTTTCTTACCCTTCCGATTTGGTCTATACTCCCTATCTCCTGATTTCCATTATATTAGCACGAGAGTTGTGTAAATCACAAAAAATTCCTTGGAAAATGCTTTAAAATTGTTAGACCTAGGAAGCTGCACAAATACTATGTTTCATTTGTATAAACAGAAATTTGTCTGCATGTGCACAAAATATATCAACAGCTCAATTTTTATGTTTCAGAATAAACAGTTTTTAGAGCTCAAAAGTATGATTGGGTTATTATATCTTCATATCAACAGTAAATCCCAAAGGTGTGTGAGCCAATGGTGAAAATTATAGTGCTGCACAAATGGTCCTTGAGTACAAAATATTTGCCTTTTTTAATCATTGGGAGGATAACATGGAATAAAACATCACCATCATCCCCATTAATTGAAGAATACAAAAAAATTATATACACATATATCATTTACACATAACTTAATCTAATCTCTGTAGACGAACAAAAAACTTACATTTTTTTTTTAGTTAAAAATATCTTATGATTCTAATGGGGTATAAAGATATTAGTCGCTTGTATCAATATTGGATATATATATATATATATATATATATATATACTCCTATTTGCACTCCAAGACCAATGGTGTGGCACCATTGTTGCATTTTTCACCATTGTTTTCCACCCAGGCTATCTAACCGGAGCCACTGAGCTCTAAAATGCATTTACTGGATAAAAAAAACTGTGGTATTTGGATGTATTGGCAGTAGTACACCTCTTTCTTTTGAAAAGGTCATTTCTTTAAAAAAATCTGAACTGTCTGAATGACAATTGGATTATAGGTGGTTTGTCCAATACTCTCCAAGACTGGGGGAACTCAGGTGATCCAGCAAAATCAAAATGGCTTTTTAAAAATAATTTCTATTATTGGCAGATGTTTTCAATCCTGCACCAAACCCATTTCAGGTTTGTTGGTTTATTCAGATTCACCCATGATAGTCTCTCTTCTCCAGTATTGGGGAGCTTTAATAAATTAGGCCCATAACATCTGTTAATGTTTTACAGGCGGGAAATCTTGCCCTTCCAGCCAAGCACTGTATGAGTACCGATCATGCAACGATCATCCATGTTCTGCATTGTACTGGGAGGTATCACCGTGGGAGTTGTGTACAGGGGAGTCACAGATACTAAATGGAAGCCTTGGCAAAAAGGACACATGTGGCATCGGACTTCAATCGCGAAAAGTATTCTGCATGAAGAGTAATACTGGACAAGTTGCAAGCAAGAGGTATTATAGAGTAATATGTCAAGTATAAGTATATTTATATGTATTACAGCAAAATGAAATTTATGTTGGTGAGGCTTAGCCTTACCTTAATTGGGCAAGTATGCAGGTCAATAGGTATTCTAAATATAATGCACAGTGAGAATCCGACTGTCCGTGTTGTAGAGATGAAAGTTGTATAAGATCTAGCAATTAGATATACTTGTGCTGGGTATAAATGATGTACACTGCAGAGGGAACCAAATCATTATTGCAAATGACTTAGATTTTGTAATAAAATGCAGGTACCCAGAGGGTACCAAAAATTTTTTCTATATAGTGGACCAATTCTTCAAAGTGGTCTTCCACTAAAAGATGGTTTTATGTTTGGAAATCTATGTGCACCAGGGGTACCTAACCATTATTCTTCATGATGATTCATTATTCTTCACTATAGTTTATGTCTTCCATTAACAGATGGTATTGTGTTTCAAATGTAATATATCAACAGGGTATCAAACTATCATTCTACATGATTGACCCACTGTAGTCTATATCAATATGATTGCATTGTGCTTCAAATGTTACATGTACATAGGGTTCCAAACCAATATTCTATGTGATGGGCCACCATGATTCGTGTCTACAATTTAATAGATGGCATTGTGTTTTAAATTCCAGGTGCCCAGAATCTACTAAACCTGACACCAGCCAGCCTTGCCGACTATCCTGCACAAGAGACTGTGTTGTGACCCTTTTCAGTGAGTGGACTCCTTGCCCCAAAACCTGCCAACCTGGTGAGTGTACACTTTATACCACTTCAACATTTACAAGCAATTTAAGTTTAAATATGACTCTAAAACCCAATAAAGGTTTACTCTAGTTAGACATAAATACAGTATGTTTTATTTAAATTACACGCAGACCAGATCTAATTTGTATCCTGGCATTTTGCAGCTCACTGCCCTGATTACATAATTTCTGGGGTTGCTGCTATCCCTATTTTCTGTGAAGGAGGCTCTGCATTTGATCCTTAGAAATGTAGCATTTTCAGATTCATCTTCCTCTGTAGTTCTCACATTGCACATTGCACAGAATCATTTAACTGCTAAAAAGGCTAAAATGAAAAATATGCAAATTTAATTTAAAGAGAAATTTACACGGGGAGTACAGCGTGGGTTGTGCTAATCCATGTAAACCAGAAGATTTGTTGGGTTTAGAAGAAGTATTGTGTGTAAGGAGGTTGCTTTGAAGAAAGAAAGAGATTATCTAATTTAAACTTCGTTGTTGGCAGAGTTGGGCTTTAATTGATGGGGGAGTGATAGAGGATGGTATTGGTATTTTTGGTCTAGGGGAAGGGGTCCTATTTAAGGTGTATCAAAAGCCAAATTAATTACTTTAGTTATAGTAGGGAAGGATTAGAACCCTTGTTATTACTTCATTTAGTGACCCATCTGGTGGCCATTGGCCCTGGACTGAATGTGAAGGAAAACACAAACTTCTGGGTTATTACTACACTGGAAAAAGGTAATAAATCCTCCAAACTAGATTTATTTTAGTGGAAATTATCCAACAGGGCATGTTCCTTACTTTGGGGAGATTTCCTCTCCCTTTCTTTCTTACTCACCCATCCATTTATTACCATCGTAGCATATTGGCACTTTTGCCATGCTAGCGGTTGAATAGTATCTGTTTGATACCCTCCTGGACTTCGGTTAGTCTCATGCCTGGCCAAAACTGATAGTTAGGACATGCATTTTGGCGCAATCGAGTTCTTTTTTAAATTAGGATGTTGTTATGTTGAAATGTGTATATTTTAGGGCTTATAAACCCAATAAAGCTGGGGCCTGGTCTAATCCAACATTAATTGCCTTAGAGTGTTATTGGATAAACTTCCTAATAGTTAAGGTGTCGTTGACCATGCCTTTGCTTCTCAATAGACAAGAAACTTTCAGACTTTTCCAAGATGCCAGTGCTGCCTGGATAGCATCAGCTGTGCCCTGATCATACATGTTAGGCGGAGCCGCTCTTTAAACCTCACAAAATGCTCCAGGCTGTATCTACCTCCCTTCCCTCCTGTCTGCCACTAAATGACAAGTGCCTTTGTTATTTATATATCAAGCTTGGTGCTAAGGTTATAAACAGAGTAGATTTAGCACATAGCTAAAGTTAACAATGGCTGGGGTGAGTGTGCGGTGAACCAGACACGGTAGCAAAGATCCCCCTGACTCCCTCCAGCTGTACTAAATGAGCATCGGAGTACTAATGAAAGAAATCGCTGCTGCTTGATGGGCTTCTCAGATGAAATCTGCAACATCTGTGATGTTATTATTTGGAGCAACAAAAAGAAAAGAAATACCTGCAGATTATAGTACAAAATAATAGAATGTTCAAGAGGAACAATCGTCTCGGCATGGAAGACCGCACTACCTACTTAAACAGCTCTGCTGAAAATAATCTAATAGGTATGAAAAAAAAAGAAAAAAACAGCAGCTGTTCGTTCAGTTTGTATTTATTTCACACAGAATATAAAGACAACTAAGGAGATAATAAAACTGATAATAAAAAAATTAATTTATCCTTGGACTATGTGACTTTATTGAGCCCTTGATCTGCAGAACGATAACAAAATTAGGCAATGCTCTATTGCCAGGGAGCCACAAATTAAGGAACAGGTGCGGCAGAATATCTTCATCAAAGCATACTTAGATGTGACTTATAAGTCACTGTGTTGGAGGTCATTAGGAGGTCTTATGGTGGAACCGGTTCTGAGCGCTGAGGGAACTAAACTTAATAGTTTTTTAACTATGCCAACTCAGTTGTTCTTTCATTATGGTTTTATGTCATCTAATTTGTTTCACTGCCTCTGGTAGACAATGTAGTTGGCCTATATTATGTTCCATGCTAGGTTTAATAATAACAGTGATTAGTCTTTGCTGAAATGATATTTTAAAAAATAACTTGTGTTTTTTTCAAAATTATGAAGAAATTAGTTTTTTTTGGAAATGTAATATTTAGTTTTTAATTTAATATTTTAATTCTCCCCTTCACATCCATTTATAATATTTTGGTGTGAGGAGCTTAGATTGATGGACGTATGATGCATAAATATTGCTCTAAAATCCAACAACTATGTGCCCATTGATCAACCACCCAGCAAGATCAATTTCTGTAGGCTGTGCCACCTCATACAGTTTAGTGTATTTAGCAGTAAGCAATCTTAACAACTAGCAGCCAATGAGTGCACTCCTTTCTGTTTACTATAATAAAAGGAAAACCATTGGGTGTTGTTTTTTTGGAAGATCTCCTTGATGGTTTAAGGTTAGCCTGTCAGTAGGCGTAGTTTGCAGCACTTGATTGGGCAAAAAAATAGGTATGCTTAATCAATATTTGATTGATATATTAATTGCCAGTACAAGTCCCTATTTTCTATTAAATTTAATGCCTACTCTTCAAGAAATGTATGTCTACCTTAACTTCCACTGGTTACCCTGCCTTAGTAAGTGGAACACTCAGGCTGTTGGTAAACAATACCTTCAACATACAATACTGGAATAAACAAGAAGAATATCTACTTCCCCTACCTACCTCTTCTGCAACAATATCGGTATTTGTATGGTAAAAATTGAAATAAACAGCTGTGCTCAAATGCACAAAGGTGCTAGAGGTGTGACCACTGGAGGTCCTTGCAACAGTAAAATTCACACATGTTTAATGCATGTTCAAGTTGGCCAATGGCGTCAAAGTGATCACCAACTGGCACATGATGAATCACTTTGACATAATTGGCCATCCTTTGCATGTATTGGACAGTTTTGTTTTAAGTCCGTGAACATACTTGATATACCCCATATCTAAAAGGTAACATGAAAATATTTATTGCAATTCCATGTTTTATTTCAGGGAATGACTCTGTGGTCAAACAATCCCGATACAGGATCATTATGCAGGAGGCACTTGATGGGGGTCATCAATGTCCAGACACCTTGTATGAAGAGAGGGAATGTGAGGATGTCCCTGTCTGTTTATTGTACAGGTAAAGAGGTTTATTGTTACGCTTACTACATAAAAATTAAAGAATACTAAAAATGTAAATCTCAAAAAGGCTGAACAATAAATAGTGGTCCTGATATATTAAACCTCTCCAAACCTCTCTTTTTCATCAGTAAAGCTGGGTGATCCAGCAAACCTGGAATGGATTTCCTAAAAGTAATTTGCTATTTGTTAGCAAATGGTTTCAATTCTGGACCAGATCCATTCCAGGTTTGCTGGATCACGCAGCTCTACTGATGAAAGTGTATTCTCTCCAGCCTTGGAGAGCTTCAATAAATCAGGCCCAGTGAGAGGATTTTGGTGTACATTTCTAGTTAAAATAATTGATGTAAAAACAGACATATATATTATCAATAAACTACATGTACCTATTACCTTTTGACACCAATCATCTTTACAAGGCCTTCACCTTTTGCCACCATCTTTTTTTCAAACATTATGTAGGGTCAGCATCTACTTCCAGTACTAGATGTAGGCTTGTATTTGACAAAATTGTGTAAATTCTGATGGCTGTGCAAAGCCGTTCAGGTTCTTAGTGTCCTCTGTGTCTCATACAGCTGAACCCACTGGTGTTGCCTCTCATTCTGTAAGTAGCTTGTGCAAAAATCTTTACCACTTACAGCAGTCAGTCCTTCTGTTGTGTATCCGCCTATTTAATAATATTATTTATATTAACAAACAGTATCTATTTAGCACTAACATATTACACAGCACTGTACATTAAATAGGGGTTGAAAATGACAGACAGATACAGAGTGTGACACAGAAGGAAGAGATGACCCTGCCCAGAAGAGCTTACAATCTAAGAGGTGAGGGAAGGAGCAAACAACAGCAGGGGAGAGCCTTTAACTCTGAGTCCCGTCCTTAAACGTTTTGACCTCACTATTAAGTCTTACCTATCTACAGACCTTGTTATATGTGAGTTGACTGATTTTCAGGGCTTACACCTTCCCTGCTGTTGGGAGAAGGAGGTGACAGAACACTAAAAAAAGGTACCAGAGCCATCTGTTTGTGTTAAAAACCCATTAGAGGACAACTTTTAAATCAAGAACTGACCTAAGCATAATTCATCAACCCAGTTAACAAGTTTTGGTTGTTTTGAAGAATGGACTGTCTGGTGTACAAACCCTCCTGCATTGCAACTGCGTTTCCTTGCTGCATTGCTAAATATTGGTGGAGGACAAAACTGGTTGGACTGTTGCCGTATGTCTACTTTCAGTTGAGCCTGTCCTTCCTATACCAGACAGCATTAAATTTCAATACACTCACAGAGTTCAGGCCCATCCTGTGTCCCGCTAGTGTAAAATACCAACACAGTTAGCCCCGGCTGCAATATCTCGCTGTATGACCAAGCAATGGAAAAATCCATCACACTCAAATAGCACAGTCCCTTCGTTCTTACTCACCCTTTTACCTATCAACTTCTCAAAAATCCATCACCTTTTTCCACAGCTCAGTCCTCCTGCTGCACCCTGCTGCACTTTACTTTGTGAAATTCTAGAACACTGCACTGACCTGCACTGACCTGCAAGAACAGTCAGGGTCTACTTTCTAATTTATAAAAGTTTGTTACAAAAAACAACAAAACTTTATTGTTGCTGTGTATTGTGACAAGTCAGAAATTTATTCATGCACACGTGTAAAGTAAGTAATAGATATTCCATTATAATATAGATGTGATCCAATACCAAATCAAAGGAAAACGCAGTAATTATAATGTTCTATTCCTCTCACTGCTGAGTGATACACTTGTCATGTAATTTTAGGTCTTACAGATAATGTTTAGGATTGGTTAGTTTTTGGAGGAACAGGCTCATGGTTTGGAAATAAATAGCCCTACTCAAATTATTGTAGAAGTCAGCGATAGTGATTGTTCTCAAGAATTTAATTGAGAGTTTTAACCATAGGAAGATGAAAAGCAGAGGTAATAATTCACCAAAACCCATCAAGGCACATAAAGTTTTTGGTCTCACTTCAGGTTACCATTCTGAATACTGATTAGTAATATATAATGAAATAATATTCCCCATCGATACATACATGAATACAATTGTAATGACTGGTAACTTTGAAATTGGTGACTATTTTTATGTGTTTTATATCCAATTCATCCCTGATTATGCAGGCAACAAAAGAATCTATAATGAATTACAAATTACTGAAACTTCAGAAATGGACCTCATAATATCCAGCCCAAATAAAGAGGATAATTGATTTTCTGTTTTTGGTAAAAAATTTGGATTTGTGGAATGAATAAATGTTTTAAAGGATTTAGAAACTTCATTTGTGTACTTTTGTCTTTATCCCCTCCCCCAAATCCTTCTATAAGGACTTTCACTTACCTGTCCATGGTCCCGGCAGTTCCCCATTGTGTGGCCCATGGGATGCTGCAGAGCTGCTGTTGGAAACTTTGTTGGCCTGTGATAAAACCTCATTCAATCTTATTGTAAGGCCAGATATTACAACTCTGTATAGCGTCAAATCCTTTTATTTATCCTTACATGCTCAGAAAACTTTGGGGCAGAGAAGGAGAGTTCCCAGAATTTTCTAGGTGGCTGCCATTGTGGAACTGCCAGGTGTATGGGCAGGTGAGTACAGGTAAGACGGTGGTGGTTATTCATTTTTACAGATATTTGTGTTTGATAAAATATTTTTTGAGTATTTTCCTTTAACAGCCAAATGTAACCACTATAATTTTCCCAATTGGCATTTTCACCAATCTTGATGTATTCTACACAACATATTGTAAATTCCAACTGGAAAAGTAGAATCTCCCCATAGAAGCTTTGGCTTATCACCAGTGATCCTTTAGGATAAAAGGCTCCATTCACACTGTTGTATTGCTTTGTATAGCTGAGTTAATGTATGTTACTGCATGCATTATATTCCTTCTCTATAAGTCAGCCTATTTATCAGGAATGATAAACACAAATGAGATTTTTTTTTTCTAAAAGTTCCACAATGCATGCTATGTATAATGTGATGTATGAAGGGTGTATTGTGTTTTGCAGTATATGCTCTACACCAGAGGTCAGCAAACTTTTTTAGCCACTAGGCCATTTCAGGGGTAGGCAGGAGCACACTAGGCCAGACTCCCTCTAGAGTCCCACCCTAATGGCTCCACCCCCCCCACCAGGAACGCCCCCTGAAGGAAAATCCCTCTCCTCTGCAATGCATACGTAGAAGAGGGAATTTTCCCTATTTACCCCGGCGGCAGAATTGTTAACCCCGGCCGCGGTAAATAGGAAAGGGAGCCACAACATGGAGGCTCAAGAGCTGCATGGGGCTTCGGAGCTCTGGTGGCTCCGGTAGCTTGTTCCGGCGGAATTAGGCCGGACCAGCCAGGGGCTGTTAGGCCAGAACAAACTACCGGCTAGGCCGCATCTGGTCTAAAGGCCGGAGTTTGCCTACCTCTGCTCTACACTATCACAACAAATAGCACCAAAATACAATGCAAAAAACAGGGGTGTTCAAGTTCATTTTTTATTAGACTGATGCTTTAAATTTTTTTAGCCGTTCTTGAATGTTGGGAATGCTACAGATGTTTTGCTTTGGTGTTCCCAATAATACTGTCTCAGGACTTCTGTACTGGTCATTGAGAAATACTGACAAGTTGAATTTTGGAACTACTTTAAAGGGAATAAATGCAAACAACTATAAATGAATACAGGGCTACATTCATTTGTGTTCTTCCCATCAGGCTGGAGTTCAACTTTAAAGCTGACCTTATGTCTGGTCTGTGGGCCAATTCTGTTCTATATCCTCTCTTGCACTATTAAAATACTTTTCTTCCATCTGGTGAGTGCCCATTGCCCCCTGTCTTTCCTTTTAATTTTCACTCACTCCGTGTTAGGCGAAGGCACCGACTCATTGCCCAGACAGATAAGCAGAGGACACATTTCCCCGCGCTTGCTTCCCATAATTATCTCACCTTTCTACTTTCATGAGTTGCTGCACATGAGCCATTGGAACACACAGACATTAAACTATCATCTAGTCCTTGGAGCTGGGGAATACAATTGCTTCTAATTTTCTTTTTAAGAAGAAAAAAAAAACATTAGGCTACTTTCTGATGTATAGATTTTGGAATATATTTGTGTTTGTTCCCATAGTGATTGCTGTATAATGGCAAGAGAAGTAGTAGCAAGAGCCCAGCTGTCTGCATATTATTATGGGACTGTGCTATAAATGTGTCTTGCGGCTGATCAATATCTGTGATTCAAGTCCTACTTCATCTTAAATGGCAGAAATAAAAAGGTGTTTTAGTACAGAGGTGCTGTGATGTCGGGAGGTGACGGAACTGACATATAGTGAAAGGAGACTGATCTCATCTCCATCCCTGGAGTTTTCAGACATCCAAACTGATCTTACAGTTTTAGGAAGCAGTCACACCTGAGGAATTATTTGGCATTTAATTTTCTTCAAGGAAAGGGAAAACATGTGTTGAAGGGAAGGCTATGAAAGCAAAGTAAAAGCTGAACTCCAGGCAGCTATAAAAGACACACGCTAATGTGGCTTTGTAATCATTAATACATCAACCTCCCTAGCGGTTCATTTTTTTACGGTTTTATATGTCTAAAAGCGGTACATTGTTTTTCATAAAAATTTATTTTACAGTATAATATAATAGTATGAGTATAATAAAGTTTGAAACACAAAATCATGTAAAAATAATAAATTGAATAAATGAAAAAATCTATATATAAAAAAAAAATATATATATTTTTTTTACAAATACATAATATACTCATACTAATATATATACTGTAAAATAAATGTTCTTGAAAACAATGTACTGCTTTTACACATATAAATCCAATGTATTGCATTCAATACAGTTATTTTGTATGGAATGTAATACAAATGGATTTTGAATTTCCCACCTCGCCAGCAACGTACACACGCACCGACATCACCAGGAACTTTTTTCTACCCCAAGTCACACTCGGAGGTTAAGGGCTCTATTTATAAACAGTGAATCAGATATTCTCTTAAACATTCACTTGTGGGAATCTTCCAAGTCTATGTGTTTTAATGGCAGTATTTGATATCAACCGGGGAATATTTGAGGGAATGTTTGATTCCCTGCTTTATAAATAGAGCCCTAAATGTATTTCTTAAATCAAGCAGTAAAAGTATCTGTTGATCTGGTGTCAGCCCCTTGAACTCCTTGCACAAAAGTTATGGAATGCGAGAGGAAGAAGTAGTACAAAGAGCAGATTTAGCTAATTACTGTTCTGCTTACCCTTTCATTGTTCATTCACAGGCTGAGCATGTCTAGGATAATCTGGGCTCATAGAAAGTCAATTAAGTTATGCTGACCATTAGAATGAAGACATATAGTGGTTGAAAAAAATAATGCATGGGCAATCCTTGGAATAAGCTGAATAATAAAGAATATTTGGTCAGCACAGAAAATGGAATTTATCTCTTCCAGTGCATCCAAAGTCTAAACTTCTTTTTAGTATTGGACAGGCGGACAAAGGGGTTAGAATAGCAATCAGGTTTGTATTACTGTCTGTGTCACTGCCATGGATAGTCACCCTTTCATTTGCCCTGTTGACCACTGTCAATAGAGAAAAAGTGATGGGGTATCCAGAAATTTGAAGAAGGAATCTTACTATGGAGTCACTTGTACAGGTGATAAGGGTGGATTTGCTTTATTTTGGAAAGACTTCTTAATATTTGTAGGGTCAACAGGGCAGACATTTAAGAGAGTTTCCCCAGTAGATGAACATACAGATGAAATAAAGTCAGAGGGGTTTAACAAATTTCTTCTCAATCCAAAATATTATTTGGCTTAAAGAAAATGTTAATAGCCTAAAACAGTATACTGGGACACAATGGTGCAGCAGTGGTATAACTAGACCCAGCATACATGATATGGCCCAGGTAGCCTTGTTTTATGTATAACACTATGGGTATAATGGGAAGTAAAATTTAGTCATTACATATTAAGCTTTTTCTTTCTTCTATGCACAGCTATGCATTGGCTGTTCTTCAATGGGATTTCTACAATTCAAATATTTACACTTTTCAATATGACAGTTGCCAGATTTATGAAACCAGTTTTGCATGGCCAGTTGGCGTTTACCACTTTAATGTGCCATATGCTACAATGGAGTAAGTGGTAGAAAATAACTGCAAAGGAAGTCTATTGCACTGATAATAACATGACAATCTGTATTTTGGAGCAGGGATCACCAACTTATAAATTATGGTATGGCTAAAAAACACTGATTGCCATAATAAGATGTGTGATCACCCTTTAATTAATGCGGTAACATTTTTTTTTAAATACTGGCAATCTTTTATCTGATCTTATCAGTTTTTGATGAAAAACCCCTTGGGAAACAATCACTTAAAACATGTGATCACTAAGAATATGCATTACTTGCCCTTTATTGTGCTTATTTCATTGTTGGTGTGGACTGGCCCTTTATTTCATATAAGATAATGGAATTCTTCATTGTTAGGATTGAGTAGCATTGTGTGTTGTGATAAGGAGATCTTGGATGTCTAAATTAGAAGGGAGAAAACAGCCTCAATATGTCTCTGCTACATTACCATCACCATAGATGGAAAAATCAACTTACCCAGCAGGGAGAGAGCAATAATACCATATTTTGGAAAATGAATGACAAGAAAAATGTAATTAACTTTCGATCTTCAGAGCTGCAAAATCTATTTCTCCTGCACGCATGCAGCTGGTTATTTTTTTCACAATTAAATGAGAATTAGCCACGCTGCCTTAGCAGCAAATGTCCACTGATTTGATGAGAATTCATTTCCCAATCTGCAAGTCAATCAGGAGGAAAACACAATTACATGTCTGCACACCTGTTCTCACAGACCTGCCTTGTAATGATTCACAGGTGGAAACCTCAAGACTGGAGTCAGTGCGTCCTTGTGCCAGACTACGTGAGACAGGGCATAGCGGGGGGCACCGAATCCTGCGGCCCAGGGATACAATACAGAGGTAAGACTCCCTTTTGAAATGTTCAATAGCAAATTGACTTTGTGCATGAGAATATTGCCAAACAAATTAGAGTATGTAAAGTAAGTAAAGTGTAAAATATGTTTGTAAATGAGTAAAACTGAATTCAGCTAGAAAATCATAAATTAGCAGAAATCTTGGATAAGTGTTATTATTAATACACAGTAATTATAAAGCAATGACATGCTACGCAGGGCATTACAAAGTCCATAGTCATGTCACTAGCTGTCCCATAAAGGGGCCCACAATCTAATGTCCCTACCATAGTCATATAGGTAGGTCATATAGTCATTATTACTACAGTCTAAGGTCAATTTTCGGGAAAGCCAATTAACGAAAATGCATGCTTTTGGAATGTGTGTGTGTGTGGGGGGGGGGGGGGGAACTGGAGTACCCAGGGAAAGCCCCTGCAAACATGGGGAGAAGCTGCAACCTTAATGCAGATAGTGTCCTGGCCAAGATTAGAACCTGGGACTTAGCGCTTCAAAGGCCAGAGTGCTAACCTCTGAGCCACCATTCTTAAAAGTAAAGAAAAATCAATGTTCTGTTTTACCCTCTTTTCATAAGTAGTTATATATATAGATATAAAGTTGACAATGTCTATCATGTTCATCCTTCTACATCTCTGGTTCAGTCAAAGGCACATTTCTCCAACTTTCTCCCTTCTTCTTCCTTTCTTCTCTTCATCCTTCTCTCCCCTTGGCCCTCTTTTTATGCTCCCCTGTCCTCTTTTCTCCTCTCCTCTCCATTCTTCTCCTCTCGTCTCCTCCAAGCTCTCTTGTTTTCCCCTCTTCCCTCTCCTGTACCTTCTTCCATTCCTCTCCTTCTAAACAAATTTCCTATATTCTTTACCTCATATACTCTCCCCTCTTATCTTATCTCTCCTTTCTTGTTCTCCTCTCCACTCTCTACTCTTGTCCTCTCTTGTCTCCTATTCTTTCCCCAGACCTTGTCATTTTTCATCTCCTGTCCTCTCCTCCACTCTCTCCTCTCAAATATCTCCTGTCCTCATTTACACTCTTTCCACTCCTGTCCCCTCTCCCCTCTATTCTATGCTTTACCGTTACTTCCACCACACTTTTAGACAGTTATGCACTTCCAACATTGAGGCAAAACTCTCTCTTTTCCATCTCTCTTCTTCCCTTCTTCTGTTTTCCCTCCTCTTTTCCTCCCATCTTCTTGTCTCCCCTCTTTTTTTATTTTCTGCCTCCTCTCCCATATTTACTCATTTCCATCCTCCCCCCTTTTCTGCTCTGCTGTCCTCCTCTCTTCTTTCTGTCTCTTCACTTCTTCCTGCTGTCCAAGGTGCCCCTGGTAAATTACAACCTCATCATGCTCCCAGACAGGTTGTGGGGGATAATTTATCTAATGTGGATTGACAGGAGTCCTAGTCCTTCCCAACTTTGTTCAAAACAAAAAAAAAAAATTTTTAGAGTTAGACTGCAGAATTCCTTGGCTGGAATATAGCTTTAACTTGTATAAAATGGATACAGGGATAATTATTCACTAGGTCCTCAGAGATGAAACCAAGTGCAGTACATGACTCATTTCCATGTGTTATATTTCGGCTTGACTCATCCCTAAACTGTCATAAAAAGGTAATTGGATGACCGAAATGATGTTCCTATAGAGTTATTAAAATCTAAAAATAGAAAGTCCTCTTAAGTCCTCAATATGTCCAAAAACTCTTGACAAAGCTTCTTGTTTAAGGCAATGTTGGTGTGGTGACATGTAAGACAGAGGTGCAATCCTTATATATTTGTCTGAATGGAGTAACTCAATGGAGTATTGCAAATGGAGTATTGCAAATGGAGTATTGCATTTTGGTGACTTTTGGTGATTTATGTTTTTTTTTTTTTTTATTTAAGGCAATTATATTACTAGTGGGATTTTTACCCTATATGTGCACTAATATGAGTGTAAAAGTTGGAAGTCCTTGAGTATGCTTTACTGCTTGGCCTAACTAATAATATTATTATAATTGTGTTTTTTTAACAAAAGTGAAAAAGTCATACACACTTGCAATATTATGGATATGTTCTGTCTCTTTAAACATACTTGCAATATTCATTTGGAATAGGCGTGTTCAGATTCCTAAGGTACTTCTGGTTCTGGGATGGCTTTGTTCACCTGTGAGGATTGTAGCCTCCTCAACTCAAACTGCTTGTTTTGTGGAGCTGAAGAACTTTTGTGTAATGCTTCTGAATGTTAATCTCCACCTAGCAACTGCTATCCGAGGAGCTGTATAAGTGGCATTTCAACTTTGGGTATTCTACCTCCTGTTATACCAGGTTTAATGTGGATGTATTTCCATCAAAGGTTTGCCCCCCAGAGAAAATTGCTGTATGTAGAGCAGCTCTTCAGTCCCCAACCATCCAATTTGAATGACATAGCAAGTTGTTCTAGAGGAGTAAAGCTGTTCTGTAACCTGCCTTTGGTTTTCTCTACCTGACTGTTTGCTGTTAATGCTTCAGAATAGAATATTTCAGGGTAAGTGTCCACAGCCGTTATTTGCCATGGAGTTTGACATGGATTTAGAGGATAGGTACCTCAAAATTCCATTGACTTATCCGGCAAAGCACCTGGCTATTCAGTAGCTGTGTTTGACCTGCTCTGCTTTGCATTTGTACTACGTTTATTTTGATGCAGTGTGCCTTATTGGGGTGTGTTTGCAAAGTTGATCCAAAGCAACCTTTTTTGGTCAAGTTTTATACTTGCCATTCAAACACATACATTTGCATTTAAATAGCCATTCAAATGCAAATTTGTTTGAAGAGCCAATGTGGCATTTGAAAAAATGAAACTATGTATAAACTATGTATAAACTGTGCATTCCAACATTGCTACAGTAGGTTGGAGACAACCAGTTTGTGTTCCAGCCTGATTATGCACAAAGTTGTGATGGTGTGGAGAACTTCAAGTGGCTTGCATGGAATGATCAATTACCTCAACCATACCATTAACAATGTGAATATGAATGTTAATTGCAAGCTAGGTCTTCTCTTCCAGTACCTGGCCCTAAAAATATTCCCATCACTCAACAGTTATAAATTCCTGTGGACACTCTACAGAAGTTTGTAGAAGAATAAGGGAGGCTTTTGTAACCACAAAGGGGAGGCAACTCCATATTTCTGCCCACATTTTTTGGATGGGATTTTCTACATGCTTGTATAGGTATGATGGTCATATGTCCACCAAGCTATGACCATATGGTATATATTTTGGTCTGCTAAACATTAGGGATGATTAGAGACAAGTAGACATCACAGCAGAAGCTACTAAATTCTTAGATTCAGCTGGCATCTGTTAATGATGCTTGAGCAATTAAATATTTGTCTCTATTTCCTAAGCATTAGAGAATAATTATCTCTTGTTCACATAGATATTTTTCAAAATGTTGAAACATCTTTGCATACAGTAAGAGTACAGAGATTTTCAATATGTACCTTGCATGCTCCATTTGCTAAAAGCCAGTGAATGCATCACTTACAAATTTCTTTTGGCCCTTAATGTAGAACTAAACAACCCTTACTCGTAAAAACTGGAACCGGCAAGGTCTTTATTGCGCAAGGGAGAGGCAATGTCCCTACTGCAGTAAAATACCCTTACCTGTCTGATCAAAATTTTTAAATACACTCATGGTCCCTGTTCCTTAGCGAGTGCCACAATCTTCTTGGTTCCGATCTTTGGCTGGGATGACATAACTCTGTTAACTCTGCTAAATTAACTCTGGTAAGTGTGTTTTATTGCAAAATGGACATCACCTGCCCTATTGCAATTATAAACCTGCCTGATCACAGATTTTTTTTTTGGGGTGGCACAATAGTTCCGCTTTAAACATGATTCACTCAATTAACTGATGAAGCAGTCCAAATAACTTTTACCAGTTCACTTCGATTCTGCAGAGCTTTGGGGGTTGCTCAAACCATAGACAAAATAATATTCTATTATTCTTTCATTTCTTTTTGCATATCTGCAAATTTAAGCTTTTTTTTACAGAGTGCTACTATTTTTTATTTGACATTTAAATAGTAATTGTACCAAAAATTAAACCAGAATAAGAAAATAAAAATTAACTTAAAATTAGAAAAACATGTATTTAACAGAAGCTGCAACGCCACACATTCTTGTAACCCAGACATTTGTTTTCACAGTTGCTTTGTTGACTCCTCATAAAATATGCACAAAAGTATGTTTTAGCCTGTTCTGAGACTTTTGTGTGCTGGCTGTTGTTCAATCAAGCATAGATCATTGAATTCTTGCTCAAGCGTCAGATGGGAGACAGGATGACTACTGACATGTCCTCTGCATTAACACTCATGTCTCAGAACTGAGTCCAGATAACATTAAACTGCAGCACTTATAACATTAGGAGGTGGAAAAATGTAGCAGACTGGAGCACCATCTGACACTTAAAGTAGTGAGGGTACTTTCACAGTTGTTGGTTGAACAAAGCAATCACCAATGTGTTAAAATGTTGCGGTAGAGTTCACACTTACAGAGTTCCTCCAGCTACAAACTTCAGAGGTGAGAGGGCATAACCAAGTCAAAGCACAATACAGAACAGGGCAAAACTCAAACTTTAAGTCTATGGGGGGCTTTAAAAAAAACATTTAAGGGTATAATTTCACTGCTATTTAGACATAAAGCCTAATTCCATACTCCTTCTATTAGGCTTTGATAGGTCACGCCATTGAAAAATGTCTTCACTATGACTCAAGGTTAACAGAACAATGAGATGAATAATTTGTTCTTGTAAGATACAGGCAACAGTTTAGAATTTGTACCCACTGTTGAACCTGTCCTCATCATTAATGGTCATCTTTTGAAGGATGTTTTATATGTGTGCACTAATACTTGGATACTCCAGGAGTTTATCAAGCAAATTTAGAATTTGGGTTGAGTGGCCTTTTCAGTGTTTCAAGCTGTGGGTAAAAAATGACAAGGTCAACCAGAACATTGTCAAAGATCAGTAAGTAAGATTACCTGAGTGGTAACTAGCCAGGTGTAAGAATGTGCCAACGGGAAAACAGTAGGTTATAGGCAGGGATGGATTTTTCCTTTTTGCACCCCAAGGCCAGCTAGCTTGTCCTGAGCCCCTGTGCCCCTGCCAATCCTAGTCTTTGATGCTAACACATCGTGAAGGCTGTTCTACATGAACAAAAAGAGAGCAAGATGAGGGAGAGAGAGAAGGTGATGGCAGAGAAAGGAAAGAAAAAGGGGGGAGGGGGAGTGGATAGAGAGTGGATAGAGAGGAAAAGGATGGAGATGGGGAGAAGGGGACAGAAAATGGGGAGAGAGAGGCAAAGAAGGTAGTAGGAAAAACAAAAAAATAGTGAGGGGATAGCATATGGAGAGGAGGAGGGTAGGGTGACTGGGAGAGGGGGAAAAAGAGGGAGGGAGAAAGGAAAGACCAACATGGAGAGGGGAGAGAGGTAGGGAAAGAGGAGGAATAGAAGGAAGGAAGGATCGAGAGGTAGAGGAGCTAGATGGGGGGAGAGGTAGATGAGAGCAGAGGAGAGAGAGGTGGAATGGAGAGAAAGGGGCAGAAAGGGAGAGTAGAGATAAAAATAGGGAAGAAGCAAGAAAAGGGTAAGAGGTTAATAGGAGCTAGAAAAAAAAATAGGAGATAAAGGGAAAGATAGGGAGAGTTGGACAGGGGGAGTTAAGGTGCGTACACACTTCCAATTTTTATTGTTCCAATCGAACGACGAACGATCGATTGGGCAAAAAATCCTCGTAAAAAAGTAACCAACGACGCCGACGAACGAGGAAAGTCGCTGGAAACGAACGACCGGACCGACGGATCGGATTGGACGACGATCGTTGAACATCGTTCGTGTGTACGGTCGTTCGTTGATCGTCCATGTTCAGAGCATGCGTGATGAACGAACGTCCGTTCACTTTCCTGTCGTGCACATAGTTCCTCTATCGCTCAAACGATCGTATCTATTGTGTGTACAATATCTACGAACGATCGTGTCGTTAACTCTATGTGCAGGATCGGTGCTATACGATCGGTCGTATATATCGTGCATGAACGTTCGTCGTTCGTTTTCCAACGATAATAATTGGAAGTGTGTACGTAGCTTTAGGAATACAAGACAGAGAGGTAGAGGGAAGTGAGAAAGGAGGGAAAGAGGGGAGTAAAAAAGAATGAGGAGAGGAGAAGAGAGAGGTAAAGAGAGTAGGAGGATAGAAGGAAAGAGGAAAGATTGGGAGAAGATGGCAGAAAGAGAAAAGGGAGATGATGGGGAGTGAGAGAGGTAGGGATTGGGGAAGGGATGGGGTGATGAGAGGAGAAGGGAAAGTGAGGAAGGAGAAAGCGAGAAAAAAGAAGGGGTGAATAGAGAGATGGAGAAAGTTGGTGGGGAAGAAGACAATGAGGGAGAAGGGAAAGTGAGAAAGAGGGGAGATTGATTGGGAGATAAAGGGGAGAGAGGGAAATGGGAATGAGGGGAGAGAGAACAGGGCAGATAAAGAGAGAGAGAAGGGTGATGAGAGGGAGCAAGGAAGGGAGAGGCGAGAGAGAGAGGGAGAGTGAAATAAAGAGATAAGTGGTACCTTCAATACAAATGTCATTCTGCAATGATCTTGGCACCTAATGTGAACTTGGTTTAATCACTCACCTTCACGTTTTGCTTCCTGTTGCTGTAGAGCCGATTGACCAGCAGCAGCATGTTCAACTTCCACGTAAAGATGTCTTGCTCTGGGTATAGGGAGAGTGGCCAGGGGTCATTTTCATTTTAAGCATGTAGCATCTGAGGCCCTTAGGAAAAACTGGTGGAAGTGCCTGGGTTTATGAAGGTAATCTGGGGTTTACAAGGTGCACACAGGAACTAGAGGGAGAATATGTTTAGGATTAGGAGAGAAATCATAGTCCAAGTAATAAAACATTTATTTTATATTTTAGTGCACACCATTGACTTCAATACATAATCTCTGTATTATATCAAATTTTTAGAAGGGAAGGTCTTAATTTCATGCATTTTTTGGGGGAGATTTGTACCTGTATTTGTTAAAAGGACACGAAGCATGGAAAATATTCCCAAGGAGATATAGACAGCAATACAAACCAGACAATGTTACCTACTCCGTTCAAAGCTAAAAAAAAGTTTTCTCTGATCTTCCAATAAACTGTCATTTTTTGAGGGTGCTTACATTTAAAGACTAGCTCCTTTTGATTCACTAAAAATGTTAAAAAAGCAGAACTTGTACTTGTACTATCTTTCCAGAGAATAACTGTTCTCTATGCGAAAATCCATTTTGTAACACAAAGTTCCATTTTTTTTTCAATTCATGAGAAATATAATTTTTATTGAATAAAAATTAAGGGATTTTGCACATTTTTCATCAAAGTGAAAAATCTTAAAATGGAAAGTGACAACAAAATTAACTAATTTATCAAATCACCAAAGCACAAAGCAGCCGGCACAGAATGAAATAAATTTTCACACCAACCTCAAATACATTGTAGCTTTTTACACTTCATCTACACTTAATAGAGTTGGGAAGCTGTAACCATGGCAAATAAAATGTTTGTTCAGTGATCTCTAAACTCTGCCATGAGTCAAACTATTCTATTGTATGTTTGTTCTAGCTAAGTTACCTTTGAATTGCGCTGTTGTTGATCAATGCTTTACTGCTTTCTGTCTGTCGGGACCTTGTGATTTGCCGTTCTGCAGTTTTAAATTGTAAAGAAAACAAAAATGTAACTAATGAAAAACAGCATATTGTTTTATGCTCTTTCTCTTGCTGCCCATTTACAGAACAATGACCAAGGAAAGAGAGGTTGAAAAATAAACACTAGCACAGCAGTCTATAAGATTTGCAGCTCTAATATTCAGAATGGGACTGTGAAACAATGAGACAATGGGCCTGATTTATTACAGCTCTCCAAGACTATGGAAGATAGACTATCTTGGGAGAACCTGGGCGATCCAGCAAACATGGAAATAATCTGATCCAGGATTGAAAACAGTTGTCAAATTATATTTAGGAAATCTTTTCCACGTTTGCTGAATCAGCAAGGTTCTACCATAATAGTCTATCATCTCCAGTCTTGGGGAGTTTTGCATAATCAGGCTTAATATATTACACCTGAGCAAAGGTTACATTTGTTTGAAGATCACCAAATACCAAAATGTTTTTTGCTCAAAGTTTAACTTTTATGAATATATGCATGTTTATAATTAGGCTAATCAAGCAAGTTTGACTGTCTGTTTTTTTTGCCTACTGACCCATGTAAAAGGAGGACCTATCATCCAAATTTGTACTCTATATAAAAGACAAATAACCCTTATATATAAAGTACAAACTATATAAATTATATAAAAGAGCTGTTATCTTTTCTTTACATAAATGCGGCCTCCTGGGATACCTATCCCAGGAGGCTTCAGGCTGCTCCAAATGTGCATGTCTAATAACAGGCATGCGAAGTCGGAGCTTTTCCCCACAATGGAAAAAAATGCCCATCTCAAGATTATATAGTGAGGTTGGCACTTTTTTCATTTACCTTTGATCTCACCCTTGGGCAGAATTGGGGGATGTATCCAATACATCAGGTAAATGGCCAAGAATGACAGGTTAATCCATGTATTAGTCCTGAGTGCTGACCAATAGTCGGTAAAAGATGTGTTGAAAGTGTTCACTTGAATGAATGATTCAATTTACCTATTGTGTGACCATTTCTGCGGGGTGTAGCCACCTATACACTGGTCAGCCAATAAAAAGTACTCTGAGGACCTGAAATTGAATTGGTTGTGCTTGCAAATGCTTAAAAATGTTTGAGCAAGAGGTTTTAACATTTCCTCCACCACCAGCCTGTAGTTAAGAGGAGCAGTGGACACCTGGAGGTCTTTCATAGAGGCACCCTTTTACACCCATACACTAAATAATGACAGATTTAAACCTCTCACATCACTTTTGAGAAGTCTCCAAAATTAAATTATCTATCTATAGAAAAAGTATGAAGATGAAAAAGTTCATCAATTATTATCTTTGGGGTGATCTGCAAATACCAACACTGTTAGTTTAGCCACTATCCTAAGACTTAGCACCCAAAGTAAATGCTGTATTGGATGATGGTTTTATTATGTAGAGCAATACATAATATATTTAAATGTAAAATTATGCGCTTGGGAGCTAACAACATGCATGCTTCATACTGTCTAGGGAGAATACATTTGGGGGGTCAGAAATGGAAAAGAATCTGGGGGTTCTGGTAGATCATGGACTTAATAATAGCATGCAATGCCAAGCTGCAATATGTAAAGCCATCATTACTTTTTTGTTTTAAAAGAGGAATAGACTGCAGAGATGGAGACATTATCCTGCCCCTATACAAAGCATTGGTCAGACCACATCTGGAATATGCAGTCCAGTTTTGGGCACCAGTTCACAAAAAGGACATTGTTGAATTGGAGACAGTGCAGAGAAGGGCAACTAAATTAATAAAAGGAATGGAGGAGCTCAGCTACGAGGAGAGATTAGCTAAACTGAATCTATTCTCCCTTGAGAAAAGACGTTTAAGGGGGGATATGATCACCCTGTTTAAATATATAAAGGGTTCATATAGAACACTCTCTTCCCCATTATTCACTTTGGGATCATTACAAAGAACAAGAGGGCACTCTTTGCATCTGGAGGAAAAGAAGTTTAAGCTCTGAGATAAGGAAGGGATTCTTCACTGTAAGGTCTGTGAAAATGTGGAATCAGATCCCTCAGGAAGTAGTTTCAGCAACTACTATAGATTGCTTTAAGAAAAAGCTGGATGTTTTTCTAGAAGCACAGAATATACCTGGGTAATAAGGCTTTAAAGTAAAAATAACAGTGACTGTTGATCCAGGGAACATCGGATTGCCTCATGGAATCAGGAAGGAATTTTTCCCCCCTGTTGAAGCAAATTGTACCAGGGTTTTTTTTGCCTTCCTCTGGACCAACTATGTCTAATAGGGTTTTATATCTGGGATATGTTTATTTCCCTTGATGGACTTATGTCTTTTTTCAACCTAACCTACTATGTAACTATGTTATTATGAGTACACATTCTGAATTGTGATGTCAGTCTCACTGTTCCTAAAGAACTGGATTCATATTTGTGAAACACGTTGAACATTAGACTGAATGTAAATCATATATGTATTATGTAAAGTGTATTCCCATTTTTTTAGGATTTTAATAATTTATGTTTTTATGATTATTTAAAAATAATATGAGATGTGATTAAATGGGAGCTGCCTATAAAGTTGTTACCACTCCGCCCACAGATCATCTGTCCACCAGCCTGCAGCCTCCTTTTAGCTGTGCAAAGATGTACATTTTTAGCATGCCCTGCATTTTCTCTGGGGCTGTGCTTAGCTAAAGGGGTATTTCAGGAAATGTGAGCAGCCAGTAGCAGAGTAGTTTCTTGTTCCAACCTTGTGCTGCTATTGGCTGCTAGCTGTATTTATGCCTCCCTGATTCCAGGCTCTAGTTGCTGGATACACAGTGCATTTCCTGCTTCTCTGCCAGCTAGTCTTTTGTTTAGACTCTCTGTATTTGATCTCGGCCTTTTACCTGACTCTGCTTTATCTGCTGCCTGTCCTGACCTCGACCTGTTACCTGATCTTGCCTCGCCTGCAAGCTCCTGGTGTTCAACAATAGACACCTAGGGAGACCAAATTCCACACAAAAATACCTGCACACAAAGTCTGAATTTAGCCTTCAACTTTGCATGCCTTTTGCTTTGATCCACCGAAACGTAGTCAGCGGATAATTTGGTTAAGCTTTATCTGACAGGTCTGCCTTCTGTGCATGTGTGAGGTCGAAGATCAGCATAACACGCTCCGTTAGTGTTTTTCAATCACCATGTTAGAACACCAATGACGCAGTCCCTGAAAATGCTTCATAGTTTAAAATTTTCTATTATACACCCTCTAGACAATTAACCAGCGACTGATATAACTAAATATAATCAGATAAGAATTGCATTCAGATGAGCTTCCTAATATATACAGCGAGAACAATGGCAGCCGCCGCCGTACATCTTTCTGCCGGTTACGCTTCACGTACTTAATGGAGCTATTTGCCAGCGCGCTAAGTGCACATTAAGTATAATTTTAATCTCATAGCCCCTGATTTTCTGTAAACTGAAACATTTCTCGTTCTTGTCGTTTTTCTTTTTTTTCCATTTAAAGTATAACTGCAGTAATATGTTACCATTGAGTCCCATAGAAAGGTATATAAATCTATGACATTAAATTGCAATTTGAAATGAATTAGCTTAGCCTGAACAGAACCAGCTGAAAACTAGTTACAGCGATAACAAATAGATGCAATCTACATAATGCGCATAAAATGGTATTTTTTTTCTTCTCAAGTAATGTTCTTATTATTGTATCTTTTACCAAGTGTTACAGTCAAATGTTAATAGCTTCGGAATGAATGTTCCTACATTAAATGCTATTTTTTATTTTATGGATATTTCAGGAGCCTGTTTAAAGGAATATCAAACAAAAGAGTATTATATATAGATATACTGTTATATATCAGGTTATTGTCCAAGAATGACAGGTTAATCCATGTAATAGCCCTGAGTTCTGGCCAATCGAAGTTGATAAAAAATGTGTGAAATAGCATTGTATTGTGTGACTATTTCAGTGGAGTGTAGTGCAGCTAAACATTGGCCACACAATAAAAAGGATTTAAAGCATATTGAATCTTCCACACTTCTAATATAGAAAGCAAAGGAGTGTACCATACCCAACAAATATACAGTATTTATACAAATCTATATAACTATTTACATGTATTCCCAAATATAAACCATCCAAATAGAAAAATCTCTACTTTTACCCAAATAATAAGGGGAAAAAATTATTTGACTTAAATATAAACCTAGTGTACAAAATGTGTCTGTGACTGCTATCATTCAAAAGAGTAACAAGCAGAAATGCCAATAAAATGAATGTAAATAAATGGTAGGTTATTTTAAAACATCTATTAAGGGGAAAATTGTAAAATCACATGGGCACAGACTGTATATTTTTTCTGTGTTTTTTCACAGGTTAAAGTATTTTGTACATTTAAGTTGGTTTTGATAGGTCACTTGCTCTTAAATGATCCATTGTGCATTAAAGTTAGTGAACCAGTGAATGTCATTGTGTCCTCAGGTAAAGTGTTACAAACAGCTTGCCTTTGGCAGTTCTGAACTGATACTGGAGATAAATGCAGTTCTAGAACATGCCACAAGTGGTAACCTGACTATACACCAAGATTATTTTTAATGGCATTTAGGCCAAAAACAAAATTTAGTTTCCAAATATAATATAATATATTTTACTTAGCTTAGTATATGTGGTGAAAATTCTATTTGCAAAAAATACCAGGTACAGGGAAATTTAAAGAAACAGTATTTTTACCTACACTTGATTAGATGGTTGTCGGAAGTCAGCAGAGCTTAATCTCATTTAGCAAACCTTGCAATGGGATATTTCACTTTACTATGTGAACAGCCTAAAATCTTTTAGTAATTCACCTCCAGAGTGTGAGATCAGGCAATTGAAAGGGGTGCAAATGTGGGACCTTGGGTGGCAGAGGACACCCGAGTTGAGAGGGAAGGCTGGTTTACTTTACAAACATGATGTGTAAAAGCATTACAATTATAAGAGGTTTGCCTAATCAATAACAAGACTGTTTTATCTCTTAGCAGTAAGATGATTATGATCACGTGAATGTACAAATTTCTCCAAATGTGCATCACAAACGCTCTGACATTTATTTTGTTGTCAGTCACCATTTAATGCCGTTGTGTTTCCCCTCATGTGCTGAAATCATGAGAAGCTTAAAAGTTGAGCAATGCGTCAATTTGACATTTTTAGTAAAATTTCACACCAAAGCAAAAGAGTAGTGCAAAGAAATTTGCACTAACGCCCTGCAGCAATTTGAGATGGAGCCGAACCTTTTTAAAAAAGTCATCACTTGGTGCTGAAACCCGGATCTTCCAGTATGATCCTGAAACAAAACTACAGTCACCTGAAACATCTTCATCACCAAGAATCAAAAAAAGTCCAAATACAAAGCAACGCTTATTGTGTTTTGTGACATGAAGGGGGAATTTTGGCAGAATGGGTTTCAGAAGACACAACTGTGATCCAACAACAATATACGGAAGATAAAGCTGAGAGAAAGGGGCTGATTTTTTAAAGCTTCCCAAGGCTGGAGAGGATACACTTTCCACAGTGAACCTGAGTGATCCAAAAAACCTTGAATGGATTCCTTATCTCATTTTCTCGTTCGCAAATGTTTTCAATCCTGGATCAGATTTATTCCAGGTTTGCCTGGATCGCCCAGCTTCACTGATGAAAGTGTATCCTCTCCAGCCTTGGAGAGAAAAAAACAGAAATGTGGGAAAATGGTTTCATTCATCAGGACAATGCTCCCTCTCACACAGCAATTTTTGTGACTGAGAAACACATTACTACACTGGAACAACCTCCATATTCACCAGATTTGCCACCTTGTAACTTTTTTATTTTCCTAAATTGAAATCGGTTATTAAAGGAACACGCTTTAAGTCAATGGATGCAGGAAAGAAAAAAACATCAGATATCGGGCGACAAACTGATCTGCTCCATGCCTTTCACCAGTGGAAAACAAGACGGCATCAGTTGAAAATCTATCTGTCTATCTATCTATCTATCTATCTATCTATCTATCTATCTATCTATCTATCTATCTGTCTGTCTGTCTGTCTGTCTGTCTGTCTGTCTGTCTGTCTGTCTGTCTGTCTTTCTCTCTTTTTGGAAAAATGATAGTTTACTTTTCTAGTAGCGCGGTGAATCAGAAGTCATAATATTTACTTGCTGCACAATACTATTTTTTTTTTGTTTTGCTTCTACATGAAAAGTGTTCCCTGAGCTCCGTAGAGTCATCTATGCGAGTAAAAATTTGTGCAGGCTGGGATGAGATGTACTTTATACCTTCGCTGCTCTGAATCTATATTTTTGTAATGCCGCTGCACCGCTAATCCCAACCCAGATTTGTCAGTTTTCGTTTTTCTGGAAGTTATTAATTTGTGTGATCACTTGTGCGAGGAATTGTGTATCAAGCTTGTGGAGCAATAGAATGTGGACAACGGCTGATGGGTTTTGATGGGGAAAAGGGAGAGTGCTTAGAAATGAAAGAATAGGAAATGTGAGGGGAAGAGCAAAGGGTAATTTTAATTGTGGTGTTAGTTTGTAAGTCATGCTGCCTTCTAACAAGATAATACAGAAGTTGCCATCCTCTGTATAACTAAGTAAACCAAATTGCTTCTCTCTGGTGTATCCTTTTTCTGAGTCATCCAGCAACATGTGTAATCTGACCTTCCCTGATCTTTACTTCTGAATTCAGACCTTTTTATTTGTGTTTTATTGAATTTTTTAAATCATATATTTATAATTTAATTAGCTAACCAACAAATGTAAACTAATTAAAACAATGGCTGACCTGTGCACATGCATTAAACCCCATTCTTTAGGTGTGAAGGGGCCCAATGGCTGACTCACTACATGGTAATTATCATAAATTCCATCCTATTACATGTTGCTGCAATTTGGCCACAGCATACCTGAAAAAAGATGTGGTATTGTGTGCATCTTGAAATGTGTTGACTCCTGCTAGCTGCAAGTGCTAAACACAAAATATTGAATAAGAAATTGTATATTTATCTGATAGGCTTCGTACATACATCAAATCATTGTTGCCTGAGACTAAAGGTTGTCCCCACACGTCGTTCATCAGTCAATCCTGGCATATCATTGAACGACTGATATATTAGTGGTTTCTTCACTGACATTTTTTCAGAAAATCAAATACAAGAATGCTGGGGAAAAACTGGGCAACTAAAGGGATGCCTTGGTGGTAATATATTTTTGAATAGAACACTAGGGCTCAATACATGGTAGATTCTCCTTCTTGGCAATCACTTGGCCCATCCCAGTATCCACATAACAGAGCTGGTATGGATTTTCAGTAAAGATCTTGAGGCAAAACTAGATGTTACTTCAATTTCCTTATTCCAGAAACATCATGTTGTATTATTATCAAATATAAGTCATGAAAATGCAATATCAGGAAAAAAAATTGCCATCTTACAAATGGCAAAACACAAATAGCAAACATCACAGTTAGAGGATTCAGAGCCATTGTGAATGTATAATGACAAAATGATAAAACTGCAAATCTTTAAAATGCCACTTTTGTTTTTCTTTTTTCGAAAAGTATGGTTTGAACTTGTTAAATATCATAGTGCTTTCAGGGGGTCTCAAGGATAATCGCTGCCGGCTGTTTGGAATTTGCCTGTTTCTTTGCTGATACAATATACCTACATTTTCTACAGAACATTTTTTATTTTCCATCATAACCTTTAAGGTTTTTGTTCTGTAGGTTTAGAAAGCATAGTATTTAAAGTAGAAAATTGTCTGCCGGTAATTAAATTCCTTCTAAAGGATAAACATCTACACACTGGAGATGGGAGGCTTATACAATAAATGCTTTTCCTACAGTACAGCAGATTTTTAAAGTAGAAAAAGAATTTCCATCTAAGTCATTTATATACATTGCAAGAATTTTTAACAAACCCTGCAAAACTTTAATAAACATTGAAAACTGTTTCCTACTTATTCAGCAGCAACACCATAATAAGAACAATCACACATTGTAGGAGGGTGGACATCAGACCTCCCTTTATTAATGGGGGCTTACATAGTCCATATTAATCCCTTTAAAACCACTTTCATATTCTTTTTGAGGGTCTATGACCTCCTATTGTTGTGAGAAAGCATGTACCTTGGTATAGAACAGTAAGGTGGGGGGGGGGGAGCAGTCTCTCTTCCTTCAAAACATGCATAGTACAAATCTGTTTCAGATGCTCGCAAATGGTTAGGAAAATCCAATCTGTTCAGTGCACCACTAAACGGTCTGTTAAACTCTTTGCCAGCTTGTTTTAACCTAGCAAGACACCTGAGTAGGTTCCTTGTCCACCAAATGGGAATGTATTGTAAATGGGCCAATAGTTGATTACGTTTATTGGTGATGGCAAGAAGCATAGTTTTTAGGGAAGTATTACAACTGTATGGTATCAGCAGTCCCCAATTCATGGACCATGGGCTGGTTATGGGTTGTTGGTAGATAAATTCTGGCCTCTGCAATGACAAGGTCTGGTAAAGCATTTCTTCACTTGAAAACCTATTGCAAACACTACCGAGAGAAGTGAACCCCTGCCTGATGGTGCTTGTATAGTCCTGACTGGAGTCATTGAGCTGCAAAAAAATTAGACTTTCCGATTTAATGCAATGATTTGAAACTAAGCCAACCAGAGTTCAAATGTAGAGTTTGATTGGCTCTGTCAGTGACAATGTGCATGTGATTTGCATAAAAAGTAATATTTTCCTCTTTATATTGACCTTCTCTAGTCCTGACAACTAGGGGCACCACTGGTGCCGGATGCTGGATTATTATCACTCCCATTGACGTTTAATGCTGGGACATTTTGCTACTCCTATAGTCTAGTCCCAAAAAGTGTGATGGAAACTGGGCCATGTTTCAAATGTTTGGGGCCCCTGAGGTGTATTATATTATCTGGAGAAGATGGACTATCATGGGTGACCCTGGATCTAGCACAATTAGAATGGATCTAGTCCATGATTGAAAACATTTGCCAAATTTATAGCAAATTATTTTAGGAAATCCATTTTAGGTTTTGATTACCCAGGTTCTCACATGATAGACTACCGTCTTTGATCATAAAGAGCTTTATTAAATCAGGCCCTTAGTGTTCATTGGACCTCCCCAAAACAGCCATATATATTGGGTACGAAAGTGCCTTGCTATCATTAGAATACTGGTATTTGGTTGCTAACGGACCTGATTGTTGGGTTGTCATTGTAAGAATAACAACCCAACACAGGATGTGGAAAGATCTTGTAAAAGGTCCAAATGATTTGATTGCTGGCTTGTTCAGATCTAGCAGGGCAAATAAATAATCCATCCTTCAAGCCAGTTTTAGCTTCACGTTCTGCTGGATTTCATAAGGATTCTCTCATTGCTAATCCCATAAATGATCCTAACAGTGCAGAATTGAAAATATATTTGTCAAATTATGGCAGGTTTGTATACTATTTAATATAACACATGAAGCACCTTAGCAAAAGTCAAAAGCTAATCTCTCAGCTGTCAGAGGTGTTTATTGCATAGCAAATTAGCAGGTTGGCAAGTGAGTACAAGCCTGTGGAGCACTTTATAGATGACACTTTTAAATGATTTCTTTGGCTTGGAGAAATTTAAATTAAATTCACTTTGCTTTCTGGAGCCGCAAACCTCTTCTGTATTACTCAGTTGTAGTAAAGTTAATGTGTGCTGACATTGCTTCTTTCTACCTTCCTGGAGACGAACAACGGACGCAGCATAGTTTATCGACCTGGCAGCGATCTCCTGAGCAAACTGCAAAGCACAGAAAGTTACCATTCTTGTTCAAGTACTGATTGTTTTGTAATAGCTAAGTTAAGGAGGAATTGCTGTTCATACATGTGCCACGACTACCAATTTGTAATGTTAACTAAGTAAAGTTATTACAAAATATTATTTGAAATAAATACCAGGATGCCATTTGTATTGGTATGTGTGCCCATTTGCTGCACTGAACATGGTGGCATACTGTGCCTTTTTCATGTAAAGCCCCAACCTTTTTAAAATAGGGGAACCCTTGGAATATCTTTTAGGTCTTCAGGGAACCCCTACTATAATTACTATATTCACAGATTACAGTACATTAGTGTGGTGGTCAGTGGGAAGAATACCACTTACATTGCTGGCCATTGAGAAGAATGCCATCCTTAAAGGCCATTGTTGTCACCTAAACTGACTTGAGAAGCACAAATTAGGGAACTCCTCTCAACCCCTGGAGGAACCCTGGTTTATGGTAACACAACTTTTCACATCTCCTATTGTCAGCTTTCTTTGCAGCTCTAAGCAACTTTACATTCAAGAGCCCTAGGGTTCCATGGATCCCTGGTTGAGAAACACTGTTCTGAAGCTATCATAATGGCACTGGTTTCCTTTAATTTCTGGTCTTACAGTTTAATGTTTATACTATATTGTATTATGCCTAATTAGCATTTAGCACATCAAAAAAGGAAAACAAGCTGATATGAGTGTGTGTATGTGTCATAAACATGATTCGACTCACCCAATCTATCTTTTTTTTTAACCTGATAATCACATCATCATACACCTGACAGCTGATTGACTTTAGAGCCGAAGTCAACATGTTTAAAAAACATGTCTAATCATAATCTTGTTCCACAAATATTTGGCCCTGGGGTATCTGCCAGTTCCACCTATCTCCACTCTTCATTTAGATAATACTATGCTATGGAAAGCCCACAAATGTACAACCTCCTAGGCATTTGATTTGCCTTCGAATGGTTTGCCTGCATAATAAATTTCTCACACATTTTTATTTTTTTTCAAAATGTTTTTATTAAATTTTTCAAATATACAGAGACAAGTAAACAAGCAAAACCAGTAGGGTAACATGACACAAAAAAAGGGGGGGGGGGAGAAACACTTATACCATTTTAAACAAGAAAAAGAAAAAAAAAAAATCAGCCATTGGAGTCCATAAATAAAACTATAGATTATGAGTCAGAAATATTAGTGATGTACCAAGTAGAATATCTGAATGGTTCAAGAATTGACGTGCATTCTGAGCTGGTGAATGTGTAGAGTAAAAAACAGTACCATTGCTGCCAAAAGCGGGTAATCAGGGTGTCTCCTTGTAATTGAGCATCCAACAATTCTCTATGAAACAAAGCCTTGAGAGATGAGAGGACTTGTTCCGTGGACGGTGGAAGAGGTTGTATCCATTGACGCATAATTGCACGTCTTGCTGCCAACAAACAAACATCTATCCATTTCCGCACTGAACGTGGTATATTGTCCAGAGCTATACCTTGCCAGGAGCCAAACAATAACAAAGAGGGTGTTTCTCACACATTTTAATGGCCAGTGTAAAGTTGAACCTGTAAAGCATCAGAAAAAAGCATATTTTGTAAAAACAGACTTTAACAATGACATGCCATGCTTTTAAGGACAACTTTACTTTAGTAATGGTTTACATTCAATGACCTGGAAGTTTAATATTCACCTGTACCCTTGGCAGATCCGCTCTGTGAGACCCAAAGCCAGTCTCAAAGCCTTCTGTACAATCACACACAAATTCCACACACTTAATTCCTGTTAGGATCTATGATACATATCTTTTTAACAATGGAGAGGATTTTGTCTACCCATTAGAAGAAAAGTTTCCAAAACCTTTTGTTTAAAATGTGAGTAGATGGATCTGAGACTTGGGTGGCTACCCCCCTTCCACTCCTCCCATGGCCGTTGGACAGCACTGATTACAACCTCTAGCTCTCAGCATCTGATACACTGAAAAAAAAAAATAGGTAGAAAAAAAAGTAGAGGTTTATAGCAGAAGATACTTTTCATGTCTTTTCTACCAAACAAATCTTAGCAATGTTCTGTGTTAGTAGTTTAGTTCTGCATGGGCGTGTCCTGATTTACATATCGGTATAAAAAGACACATATATAAATGTGTAAAGCTTACAATAAAGTAAAATAATAACGATATAAAGCAGCAAAAAATAATGTGTACTTATTAAAGATGCATTAAAGATTCTATGTAAAACCCTTCACCAACTAGACTATTAGAATCACCATCCCAGGGAGATCTATACAGGTGATACCTCGAGCCGTAATGTGTTCCTTCACAGCTGAATGCGACATGTTTCCTACATTGTAGTGAAGAACAAACGTTGTCCCTTCCATGCTGTGCAGGATTTCAATTATTAAGAGTCACAGTTTGTGCAGATGAACAGATCTTTCTGGTTTCAGGTCCTTCCTTCAGACAGCATGGGGTGGCTTACTTCCTAGCAAGCTTCGGCTTGTAAATGCTCACTTTAAAACGATTTTTTTTTAAAGTACTAGACACATTTTTGACTCTCTATTGTGCATCAGTCGAAGACATGGGGCAAGTTACTATGGAGATGAAAAGAACAGACATTGCCGTGTCATATCAAACTGCATCTCATTGCAGCCTACAAGACATCTTATTCATCTCCTTGTATTTATAGAAAAGATTCATATACAGCAGACCTCCTTTTATTTACAATTTGTAAACCAAATAGGTTACCATGAAAATTAACCAATCAACATCGCTGTCAGCTGTATCGGAGCAAAATCATTTTTTTTTATTTCCAAATTATTTGTGGACACATAAAAGTTGTGATTAGAGTCCATTTTATCCATATCTTTTTTTTCACACAGTTTTAGGTAGTAGTGTCTCGGTTTTTAGGTAGTAGTGTTCCTACTTGTCCCTTTTGAGTTATTTGCTCTGTGCTGTCAATCATCTCCTGTGTGGGCAATAATAGGATAGTTTGTATGCGAATGTAAGGAATTTCTATGTGCTGATACATTGGGCCTGATTTATTAAGGCTCTCCAAGGCTGGAGAAGATGCACTTTCATCAGTGAAACTGGGTGATCCAGCAAACCTGCAATGGAGCTGGTAGAGGATTTAAAACATTTGCTTTCAAATAGTAAATGGCTGAATCCCCCCAGCTTCACTGAAGATTTGGAGAGCTTTAATAAATCAGGCCTGACCTGTGAGAGGTACTGCTGTGGAATCTTCTGTCCTTGCTGAAGTTGAGTATTCTGCTGTCATGGTGTTTATCTCACAGGGATTTCTGCTAAACTCAGTGGAGTTACAAAGTGGTTCAGTAAGTCATAGTACTACAGGATTGTAAATCATGTGCTAAGGAAGCACAGACACAGTACAATGAAGCTAGAATGTGCACATTTTTTGTTCTGTCAGCAGTAGCAGAGGAGTAATGATAACAAAAGTGAAAAATTGTTTTGGAGACCAGCTTGGAATACTAGAAGGAAGGTATGGAAGGTAAATAATTAACATGGGAAAAAGGGTTGTCCTGGTTTTATTAAATGGAAGAGATGAAGGGTCATCTGCACTTTTAATGTACAGCATGCCTGCAGAGTATATGAACTATATATGGCACTAAAGACAAGCAAGCTGACTGTGTTCTCCTCAGAAAGATCTAAAAGATCCAAAGGAAATCTAAGTTGTAAGACCAAAAGTAAGATCTGTACCTGATTTAAAAAAGGAGTTACCCTTGCATAGGGTACAGGCCTGTACCTGTCTTTTCTGCACTAATAGGTACCCTTTCTTCGATTAGTCACTGGTCACAGAGTTTTTGGTCTCATCCCCCTAGCGCCTGAGGATGAATCTTTTACTGTCATTGTAATGTCACTCGCGCCACTAAAGGATTACACAGTACTTTTTATTTGGGTTCCTAAGGAAACTGCGATGTCTTTTAGAATCTTGCACTCAAAATCATTTATTGTACTTACAGAGTACCCCAGACACTGAAACAGAGTCTGAAAAAGCATTAGAAAGACCTCATCTGGAATATGCAGTTCAGTTTTCAATACCATTGAAAAAAATTAGCATAGAAGGCAAATAAAACAAGGGTAATTGAGCACCCCAGCCACAAGGAAAGCCTAAATGAACTGAACTTTATTTTCCATGGTATGGGAAGAGGACCATCTTGTATAAAGGAAAAATGTTCACTTTAAGGCCTTTTGTCTAGAGAAATGTTCAGTTGCTTTGGGGACCCTTTTATGTGAAATGTGACCCAGGTTTATAATGTTTTTTGCCTTCCTCTGGATCATCAGGGGCTTGTTGGTGATGTAAGATTTGTTTAATTATTTATTTAGGCCCTTTTCTGACTTGAAAACATTTTCTGTTTTGAACCTGATTATTTGAAGCATATTTTGAAGCAAAGTCATCTTGAAGCATAAAAAATGAGTTTGCTTACATTCTGTACTTTTTAAGGACTGTGCTTTTTTTATATATATTAATATAAATGTGTGTTATTCTTTGTAAACGAAGCAAAAAAAGTTAATTTTTTTTTTTTTTTTTTTTTTTTAGAGATGAGCTGTGTTACTACGGGTGATCGTCCAGTAGATGTGACCGAATGTATCCGATGGGCCGGTCCTGCTCCTCCTACAGTGCAGGAGTGTAATTTGCCCTGCAGAGAGGACTGCACGTTTACCCCTTGGTCTAAGTTCACCACCTGCTCCACAGACTGCATTTCATATAGAGTACGGAGGAGAACCTTGTCTGGTAGGTTTTTCAGCAGTCAATTTCTGCCTATTTAGTCATTTTTTGGACTAGGTACCGGAAAATATCTGTGGATATTTCCTACATTCTGGTAGATTGATTTGGTATTTTTAACAAATAGCTTTCTGAGCTATTAAATTGGCCTATAGACACATACCTGGCTATGTAATGAGAATATACGTACTTTCAGGGCTAGATTTACATTTCAGTAGCCTATACAGAACAAAGAAGCCACCCACCACAATAAAAGCCACTCACCTATCACTGTGCACATCTGAGGGCTGGAAACTGCAATGTTTTCCATATTTTTTTATTAAATACACTTTAAATTTCCCATAATTTTATTTTTTGATGCTGATGCAGTTTTTGAGATGAACTCTGCAGAATTTAGGTGAATATGAGATGTGATCTTGCGTCGTGCCATTACCTACCCCAATACTGGGATTTTACCTGCTCATTAGTTGCTTCTGTTTATGATGGTCTATTTATAAATTCCTGATCACAGCCCAATAGAACTTTCCATTACAGCACTGATGGATTGCATTGTACTGCAGAGATGCAGCTGTTCTGTCCCACTCACGCTGTTACTTTAATCGCACTTAGTATGTTAATTTATAGCGAGAATCAGGGCACATTTATTGTAAACTTGTTTTTTTTTTGTTTTGCTTTCTCTTGGTGATAGGTTGCTGAAAGTAAACTTCTGTCAAGTTTAAAACTTAGTCTATCAAGTTTAACCACTAGGAAATAAACATACTGGAAACTTGCATATTTCAGATAGAACCATTTGAACAATTATCCACAGGAAGGCAAAAAAAGCCCTTATAAAGCCTGGTTCAATGTACTCCAAGAGGGGAAAAATGTCCTTTCTGATTCCTTGAGGCAATCAGGTGTTCCCTGGATGGACAGTCTCTGTTGTCATTCCTTTTAATCTTTAATACCCAGTTGTATTCTGTGTTTCTAGAAAAGCATCTAGCTTTTCCTTAAAACAAATGATGTGATTTATATAGGTGGAGGGGAAGGAGAGTACCGTATTTTCCAGCGTACAAGACGACTTTTTAACCCCGAAAAATCTATGACAAAGTCAGGGGTCGTCTTGTACGCCGGGTACCAGTACTTACCTGCAG